>NW_015388137.1:272074-337324 GCF_001527695.2 Protobothrops mucrosquamatus
CCACACTCTCAACAACCTTCGCCACAAAGCGTAGGTTGGAGACTGGGCGATAATTTGCCAATACATCTGGATCCAGGGAGGGCTTCTTAAGGAGGGGCCTCACCACCGCCTCCTTTAGGACCGCGGGGAAGGCACCCTCCCGTAAAGAAGCATTTGTAATTCCCTGGAGCCAGGCTCGTGTTCCCTCCCGAGCCGCCAGCATTTCCATAATGCTGTCTGCCAGGCCACAGGCCTGTGATTTACTCAGGACAAGTAATAGCTTGGATACTAATAGACTTTGCATTTTCAAAAGTAATGGAAATAACTATTTTGATTTGTTCCTGAAAGCTAGGTGCAAATTGACACCCATAACACTTAACACACTCCCTTGGAGTGCAAATCAGGCAATGTTTTTATTCACCTGTGTCATACACTGCAATTAAGAAAGTTTACAGAGAGCAAATTATTGCTTCTCATGAAGAGCAATGAATCTGCGCCGCCCCCCCCCCCCCGGAAAATATTTCTGAATAAACCAGAATTCCCAGCAACCAAGCATACACCAAGTAAAATTGTTTCAAAAGAGAAATAACATATCTCTCCATCTGTGTAAAAGTTTTTAACTTTTTACAGCCTCTTTTTCGTAATCAAAAAGCTTTTTATCTTGTTTCTAGTCATGTGTGTATATTATCCATTGCAAGATGTGTAACTTATTTAGTACCCATCCTTTGTTAGCAATCGTGAATATCGCAACCTACCATAAAAAAAATGTAAAAGGAAAAAAATAATCTATTATATCAATGACTAACCTGAAGACTGTTCTTTTACCAAACCATTCTTATTTCTTTCTTCCCAATCCATTACTTCCTTATATATTAACTCTGCACATAAAGAAGAGAATAAATATGGACATAAGACACAATAATACACTTGTTGCTTTCACTGCCTTTCATAATCTTGAAATGTTTAAAACAGTCTTTAACAAGATCTTCATTGTTCTCATGACATCATCATCATTTTAGCCATTGTCTATCCATTGCAGAATGAAGACCTCTTCTGCATGTGTCCAACCTATATGGTCCTGAGCTTTCTTTTGCCAATTGGGCCCGCAATACTTGCTGAATATATATATATATGAACATTACAGACCAAAATGAACAAATAGTCAAAAACATCCCTTGAATCTGCTACATCTATAGCACCACCAGAAAAACACTTTGTACAGTCAAAAATCTCTGGTGAAAGTATTGATTTAATGGAAAAACGACAGAGAATGAAGATTACCAGAAGTTTCACTAATAAACTGGAGTATATTGAACTTTGCAAGACCATAAGAAAATGTATCCAAGAAAAAACACATCATTTTAACATGAAGCTTGTGAAAAAGGCAATTGAAGAAAACAAAGGGATTAATAGAGCAAAATGCAAGCTTATAAATATAAGACAGAAGGTTTTTGCATTAAAACGTGAAGATGGCTCTGTGTGTAGAACAAGACAGGAAATTTTAGAAATAATTAGAAAATTCCATTTAGAGCTATACAAATATCAAGATCACTCAAAAGTAACAACACTCACAAAAGAGGAAATGCCAGATATACTAGTGGAAGAAGTACCAAGTGCCATAAAATCAATGAAAAATGGCAAAGCTTCAGGAAATTATTGTGTTATGGTTGAAATGCTGAAGATACGAGCTGAAGATACACAAGATACTAGCAAAACTATATTTGAGATGCCTTAGAGAAGAAAAAATACCCAATGCATCGAAAAATGCTAAAGTGATTCTTATACACAAGAAAGGGGTCCAAGATGATTTAAAGAACTATCACCCAATAAGCCTTCTTTCACTCCTCTACAAGGTTTTCACCAAGATAATAGCAAAAAGAATATTGAGAACATTAAATGATGCACAGCCAAAGACCAAGCAGTGTTCAGAAGTGGCTACAGCACAATGGATCATATCCAGATTGTTCAGCAAATCATTGAAAGGCACGAGTACACCATGCCTCTGTGCATTGACTACGAAAAGGTATTTGACTCAGTATTCCAGCAAGCAATAATTAATGCATTGCTCAACCAAGGCGTAGACACTGCTTACATAAATTTACTACGATCAATATATTAAAAAAACAATGACAATTTGCCTTAATGATCTTAAAGTGGAAATCAACATAGAACAAGGTGTATGACAAGGAAATACAATATCATCTATCCTTTTCTCAGCCTGCCTTGAAGAGGTATTTCACAAACAAGACTGGGCAAAAGATGGAATAAAAATCAATGGTACCTACAGTATTTAAATCACTTAAGATTTGCAGATGATGTTGTTCTCTTCTCACAAGACCCAGAAGAGCTACAAATATACCTACAAGAGCTGCACAAAGCGTGAGAACCATTTGGCTTAAAAACAAACCTGAAAAGGAGCCAGGATATGTTTAATAAATTCACTAAAGAAAGAATTTTTTTTATATATCTGGACAAGAACTAGATGTAGTACACCACTACCTATACCTTGACCAATAGCTCTCAATGGAAGGTGATGTAGTAAAAAAAATTGAACAGTGTATTAAATGTGATTGGCAGGCATTCAGGAAGCTAAGCATAATTTTCAAAAACAACCTCCCCCTCTGCCTGAAAAGTTTTCGATCAGTGTGTGCGACCTGCTCTAACATATATGCCAGTGAAACACGGACACTAACCTCGCTATCGATACAAAAGCTATGAGTGGCACAAAGAGCCGTGGAAAGATACACGTTCGGCATTACAAGAAAAGACAGAAAGACCTGCACATGGATTAGAGAATAAACGAAAGTATACGATGCCATCAAGAGAGTAAAAGAATTGAAATGGAAATGATCACCTAGCAAGAATAACTGATGGCAGGTGGAGCAAGGCAGTCATAGAATGGGTCCCAGTTGATAAAAAGTGTCCACGAAAGAGACCTAAAACAAGATGGATTAAGGACATCAGCAAGTATTGGCAAAAGAAAGCTCAGGACCGTATTGGTTGGAAACATATGGAAGAGGCCTTCCTTCTGCAGAGAGAGAGAGGGGGGGAGGTAGGGAGGGAGGGAGAGGGAGGGGGAGAGGGAGAGAGAGGGAGGGAGAGGGAGGGAAAGGGAGAGGAAGGGAGAGGGAGAGGGAGGGAGAGGGGGAGAGAGAGAGGGAGGGAGGGGGAAAGAGAGAGGGAGAGAGAGGGGGGAGAGGGGGAGGGAGGGGGAGGGAGAGGAAGGGAGGGAGAGAGAGAGGGAGGGAAAGGGAGGGAAAGGGAGGGAGAGAGAGAGAGAGAGAGCATATGTTCTTAGAAGCTAAATGATTAGTCGCTTTGCAATACCAAAGCTGAAGACCTGCATCCACTTAGGCTTACTTTGAATAATCCCTTAAGAAAATTTGACAGCATATAATAAAGTAGTTATTTTTAATTCATTTTTAGATACTGCTGAGAATACTTTTCAGTATTGCCAAGAGAAGAAGAATGATACAATAAAATCAGAGTAAGTTTTGCTTGGACAAAATCTTTAAGGTTCTAAATTTTATTGCAGATGAAAATGTTTTTATTATTGATGATGAAAACAACATGACATTTAAATTAAAACAACCCAATTTTAAATATCAACATTGATACTTAGTAGAATATAAATTTGCTTAGCAGGAACATGCACTATGATTTATGCAAAAGGGTATATTCACTTTATCTCTATTCCAGTTCCTTATGGGATACCCGCAAAATATTTTATCAAAGTTTCTGAACATATTGCAAATTTTACTTACCTTTCCATTCTTCAATGGCATGTTCTCTTTCTTCCAACTGTGCATCATAGATTTGGGGAGGTGGCTATAAACAAAGAAACAGTGCTACTTTATCTTTCGATAAATACAGCTGTAAATATTACAGTTAAAAATGAAACCATTGCTTATGGAGCTAGGAACAGTATTTTGGTGCACTCTTGAGGTGGTGGTAGTGATTGTGATGATGATATGCCTGTATGTTGTCATCTGAACTGGAATCTATTAAGTTTTCAAGTCCAATTCAAGTGTTGGAATTAATATTTTTTTATATAGACCCAAAGACTACCTATAAATGCCCTATACGCAGAATCCTTACTAAATGACTTATCAATGACTTACCAAGCTGAAATGCAAGAGTCATCTATTCTGATTGGTCTTTGCAATATTAAAATCTTTTAGTGAATTTTAAATTATTACTTTTAAGTTTTTAAGAAGAGACTGGACAGCCATTTGTCTGAAATGGTATAAGGTTTCCTGCCTGAGCAGGGGGTTGGACTAGATGACCTCCAAGATCCATTATCATCATCATCATCATCATCATCATCATCACCATCACCATCATCATTTTATTATTATGCTATCTTCAGATGATTTATTTCTTCCTTATATGTTATGTAAATTATAGTAAAATGTTAAATTCATGAAAAAACAAGGCAATATTTGTTACTGAGTGTTATATACATAAAAATAAAAAGACCTTAAGGTGTACTTACTGCTTCTGCTTCAGCTGGGTCATACCAAACTGTGATATATGGATGTCGCAAAGCTTCATCTACTGAAATTCGTTTGTCTGGATCTACTACTAGCATTTTTGATAGTAAATCTCTAGCTTGACTCGCTAGAAAACAGGAATAGAAAAAATGTCTTGCAATTAAAATTTTGATTCACAAAGATAAAATTCTCTCTATCTATCTATCGTGTTAAAGGCATTTCATTGTTAAAGATAATTTATTCTTTTGTTTGTTTATTAATATCAGGTACTAAGTAGTATCAGAACTTGGGATATTCACTATATTAGATGATGAAACTGATAGGAGCACTACTTGTAAATATAATCAGACAATTAAAAACAGATACCCACAATTTCTTACATTAGAGACAGTATTAAGAATATGTATAGAACAGAATAAAAACTTTATTGCCACTGTAAATGTACACTAATCAGCATACATTAAAATTAAATTTCATTGCATTCAGCTCTCAAAAAACACCATTATGCATATATCCAAATACACACATATATATGACACAGAGAAACATTATAGTCTAGTTCAAATGTATACATATACATGGCAAAAAAAAGAATCCTGCAAATTTACAAGACGGATGGCATAAGGAACACAGATGTTATTAGAATCTGGTAGTCCTGCTGGAAATACTTCGAAACCTCCTCCCAGAGGGGAAACAGACCGTGAAGTGGTTGTGTGGGGTCTCTAACAATGCTTCAAGCTCTAAGCACATAGCGCTTACAAGCAGTCTCCTGAATAAAGGGAAGCGAGCTTCCTATGACCTTCTCAGCTGTCCTTACCACTCGCTGTATGGACCTTCTATCTGAGGCACTGCTGCCACCAAACCAGACAGTGATGCATTTTGTTAAAACGCTCTCAATCGTGCCTTTATAAAAAGTGGCCAGGGCAGAAGATGTGCTCTCCTCATCCGAAGCAAGAAATGCAAATGCTGGTTTGCACGCTTCACTAAGGATAATGTATGAAGAGACCAAGTCAGATTGTTAGTTATCTGAACCCACAGGCACTTAATACTATTGACCACTTCCACAGCTGCAGCCTTGATACAAGGTGGAGTATGACTCTGCTGGTTCTTTCTAAAATCATCAACAACAACAACAACAACAATAATAATAAAGTTGGAAGGGACCTTGGAGGTCATCAAGTCCAACCCCCTGCTCAGGCAGGAAACCCTACACCGTTTCGGACAAATGGCTGTCCAGTCTCTTCTTAAAAACTTCCAGTGTTGGAGCAATCACCGCTTCTGGAGGCAGGTTATTCCATTGGTTAATTGTTCTAACTGTCAGGAAGTTTCTCCTTAGTTCTAGGTTGCTTCTCTCTTTGGTTAGTTTCCACCAGTTGCTTCTTGTCCTGCCTTCAGGCGCTTGGGAAAATAGCTTGACTCCCTCTTCTTTATGGCAGCCCCTGAGATATTGGAACACTGCTATCATGTCCCCCCTCATCCTTCTCTTCATTAAACTAGACAAACCCAATTCCAGCAGCCGTTCCTTATATGCTTTAGCCTCCAGTCCCCTAATCATCTTTGTTGCTCTTCTCTGTACTCTTTCTAGAGTCTCAACATCTTTTTTACATCGTGGTGACCAAAACTGGATGCAGTATTCCAAGTGTGGCCTTACCAAGGCATTGTAAAGTGGTATTACTACTTCACGTGATCTAAAACCAGGTTATTTTTATTTTTATGTATCAACTAGAATAAGTATTGTACTTTTCTTCAACAGTTAAACTATCTTTCAAAATGCTGAATTTTAAAGTTTGATCCTGGAGCTTGGTATCTAAATTTCCATAGATTAAATTACTTCACTGGAATCTCAGGCTGATTCAGTTGGAAAAATGAAATAATAAATCAACAAGTTAGCACGATAGATTCTGACTGTAACCTGACAAATACAATTTCTACAAAATTGTAGCAAAACGAAACAAAAATCCTAGATCTTTACTAAACTTATACACATACACTTACTTTTTAGCTTATCACGATCAGACTCTGATGGAAATATCCAGTCTGGGAACAGTTCTTCAAATTTGATACCTGGATATTTCGGCCTGTTTTCTACATAATTCCGTACAGTGGGCTGTAGTTTTTTCATGAAATCTGCTGACGGTGTACCTAATTGTTCAATAACTTTATTCCACTGATCAATATCTGCAAAATTTTTCATTTAGGAAAATAACATTTTTTCCCTCCAACTTTATATTGCAAGTATGTGGAACTTTGGAAAACTTAAGTGCTATTTTAAACAACATCTTTATTTTACAAAACAGGTTCTTACAGAAATTGTGGTTAAAAAACAAAACAAAATCTCAAGACCATTAATTTGAATGAACAAAGTTCACAAGACTGACTGGATAATGCTGCTAAAATTTATAGGGTATATGTAGGCTTGTTTTTAGCTTCTGCTTCACTCTGAACCCTTTCTCTTCAATATGATTTCATGATATCTTGAATATTTTTTTAAAAGCCTGAAAATCAAATAGTTAAAGCACATTGACCACCAGGTGGCAGTAAGTGACCAGTTTCATCCTTAGTGGGAACTGTCAGATATAAGCAATGCAGATCTTATTTTATGGGATTCAAACCTTCTACTTGGTTCAGAATTCATAGCCCATTGCACTTTAGATGACTGTATACAAAGCATTAGTTTTAAAAGCTATCCAGGTCCTATTGCTTAGTAGCATTTCAGAAAGAGATTGGTAGCTGTATAAATAAGCTAGAAAACTAGAAAGCTTAGAGAGCTAGACAGGCAAAAATATAGACTCTGTCGGAAGGGCATATAAGATCCACCTTCTCTGTAGCTCTATTATTTATAGAGTAAGATCTAGCTACATACAACTGAAGATTCACAGTAAGAATGAAACCAATTATATAGTGCCTCCTGGTAGTTAATATATTTCATATACTGTACACCCTGTTTGCCTCTAGCTACCCTAATCATGTGACAATTTGCATAAGCATGAGATTGTCAGCTGAATTAATATATTACATAGAAGATTCAAAATGAAGCTTCCTTCTTTGACACACAGTCAAAAAGTTCTCTTTGGGGGGAGACAGGTGGCTATATAAATTTTATATACAAAATTTAATACTATAAAATATCAAAACAATCAGATAGTAAATTGTGCAAATAAAGCCAGTTATTGATCTGTATAAGTAAATATTTTTATTAAAGGATTCCATCAGTCTGGAGCAAAAAAAGTGTTTGTGTGTCTGTGTGCATAAACCTATTTAAAATATTAATACAATGATTCTTTATTTTCTTGGCTTTACTCAAGAGTATAAAACAACAGTCTGTACAATGATCAATATGATCATAGATACTCACCACTAACATAATTACATCAGATTCTGAAAGGAATCAATAGGACAGATAAAGAAATCACTACATCAACCTGACAACCAAACAGGAAAAAAGTACTTAGAAAATATATTGAAGAAGCATGGCTGCAGAGCAAGACATATAAAGGAGGGGAAAACAAACCCAATATAAAGATAAGAATTTTCAACATAAATATGGAAGGAAATTGTTGCACATTTCAAAAGTAATGCTATTTTTTTTAAAAAAACTGTGCCTTTCATGCTGGAGATATGACGTTATCAACATGATCTTTCTGAGTTTTTATATTCCATCCACTGATGAGACTAATCTCATGGCTTGCTCTCTATGAATTCAAGTTTTTATACTTCTGAAGAACATCAGATTAGGGAATTAATAGCACAGTTAAAGTTAAAATGTAGATTCTCCTAGATGTTAGGAAGGGGAAAGGGCACAAATCTGAAGATGAGATTTGTAGCAATAGGCTTCCTAGGGCAATATACATCAATATAAATCCCCCCTCCCCCCGCTGCCAAATATAACAAAGGCAAAAAAAAAATCAATCACATCTCACTGCATCACTAGTCCTCCAGGTCAAGAATGTCATCCACTCTTGACCTAAAACATTAATATGTGAAGACTACTGCTTTCTCTGGATCTGTTCCTTTTCAATCATAAACAGAAACTACACTTCTGAAGAAACTGCAATTATTTCTGCAACTTATGTTCAACCCAATGCAACTTCAGTAACAAAAAGTAACAACAAGGATACCAGGTTGGCAAGATTCTCATAACTTAAGATATATTTATTGCAAAGGGTTTTACTAAGCATGAAAGACACATATATGAAGACAGCAAATATGAAAATCAGCATTAACATGAAATCCACAGGAGACACAGCATTCATGAAGAATTGTGTTAGGTTGGTCATAAGGCTTTAGAGAATAAAAGAATACAGAGGAGAAATTCAAAAAAATGAAAATCAAGCTTCCTCTCTTTTATTGTGTCAATAGGTTAATACATAATCAACCATTAAAATACCTAAAATTAAGCATTTGTAATTATACTTTTCTAACCTTCATGCCTTCTTTAGGTATGTAGCAGAATAAGAAGTGACAAGATAAAACCATAGTTGAATCCATTTCCATCATACAGAAAAATGAAAAAAAAAAGCAATCGGTTTAAATTTTGAGCAACAGTTTGCAGAATTTTCAGTTTAAATAAATGTGTTGCGTTATTAAAACTGCAAAAATATAAAACTCCTGTAATGGACAATTAATGTTCAAAAATTAAAGTTAATGCAATTAATATGAGAATAAAAGTTTAGCTGTTTTATTGAAACAACAAATTTCACAAATTTGGTTCATACAAGAAAGAACTGTTCCACTGAGTATATGGGATTAGCATCTTTTATACCCATAAATCAAATAACGTGTTGCTAAATATGAATTAGGATTCAAAGATTATTAGGGAAGGATACGATCAGTGCCTTGGAATATCACACAACCTTTCACCAATTCTCCCATGATGCAACCAACTGACCAGATATCAACTGAAAGTAAAAGTGAAATGATAAAAATTATGAAGTGTTATGAACTAAAGCAGAAAACGAAAAAACATTTTTACATTTAAAACATAACAATGCATAAAGTAAAACAGCTAACATGTTTTGAAACAATATGGACAGGAATAATGATCTAATTACAAATTTAAAATACCAGAACACCATTAAAAGTAAATTTTGTGTATACCCGTATATATATAAAACGGGCATACAAGAAATTTGCTTTACACATACACACGCATACACAGCACACAACACACACACATACATGTCAGTCTTATTTTGAATAATCTGAACTCCCTGAAAGAGCTGCAAAGGATACAATCTCTTCCAGGAAACAGGACCTTATGGAGAACCATTTCGGCCATTATGCACCCAACAGACCAGATATCCACTATTAAATGTTAAGTGTAATGGGGATAAAATTAAACATTTTTTAAAACTCTATACATATATTTTCATAAAATAATTGTATTGTAAAGGAGTCATTGACAAATGTACTGTATATATTCGTGAATAAGCCAAGAATTTTAAATGCCAAAATACACCCAAAGGATTGAGTTTGGCTCACCCACAAATGGGCTTTTCTGCAAATATATATGGTAATGCTTTTTAAAAGTACCCACATATCCTATATAATTCTACCGATAAAGCCAACCATGGATAAGCTGTATTTTCAACCAAAATACCGTGAAAGATGCACCCATCTGTGGATAAGCCAATTGTGAAAATTAAAAAACACTTGGCTTATTCACAAGTGGCACTTTTTACCATTAACATTCCAATTTAGTAATTCAGAAAATCAATTTTATCATTAGCTTTCATTCTGTACTCATGAAGATACTGCAGAAGGTTTCTGTCAACTAACATGTGTACAATAATCAAGGATAGAAGTACCACTTTTACTGTAAGCAATCCGCAGGTACTTCCCAGAAAGTGCTGAGAACTAAAGTTGCATAATTGAGCAGCTGGGTCAAGTGTGGAACTGCTACTGGCCAAAACATTATCTCCTGTTACTAAAGCTACTTCCTGCACTAGGCCAAAGCATGAAATCCTCTTCATTCCAGGGGGCTATTTAGTATCAATGGCTGAGTTGTCTCACTTGCTGTTATGTTATGCCATCTCCATCTTCAAAAGAAAGACTCCTTCTCTGAACAAGCCTAGCCAAACTGACCCAGGTAATTACCTCACAGGGCAAGAAAACTAAGTTACAGTCTGAAACTAGTAGGCTTATGCAGTGCTTTTTTTCTAAAAAAAAAAAAAAAAAAAAAAAGTGTCGGAACTCACACACGTCATACAACCCACCTTGCCTACCCTACAAGGTTCCATCCAAAAAAGGTGCCGGAACTCCGTTCTGGGCGTTCTATGAGAAAAAAAGCCCTGGGCTTATGGTGAGACAGTGAAAAACCAGAAAAATCTAACTATTGATCAAGAACTCCAAACATGTCACTTCTAGCCTGTAACTTACCATTCTCTTTGTATCCCATGCCAAGAATAACTTCTGGTGCTCTATAATATCGTGTTACTACATATGGGGTCATCATGAAATTAGTACATGCTGTTCTTGCAAGTCCAAAGTCAAGGATTTTGAGAGTACAATCTGATTTTACTACTATATTGCTGGGTTTTAAATCCTAAGGACAAAAAAATGCATTCAGTTAAATGCTGAAAAAGTAGTGTAATCCTTAAAAGTCAGCACATTGTGCCAAATTATTAATCTGCCATACATGACAAGCAAAACCTATTGATCAATTAATCACATTGAACAGATGATGAAAGATGTCATGGATGCTTTCCAGCTGACTGAACATTCCAATGAATCCTGCTCTCAGTTACCTCTATGCAAAAAGTTATTTGGAACTGAAACTTTAATCCCATTTTGCCTTAGCAGTGGCATATTTTCGACAGCTGGAAAAGTGCTTACACTTCTTTGTAAATGTATCTGGTGCTTAATGTTTACTAATAATACTGACAGCGTAGCCCACATTGAGGAACTCCCCAAGTGAACACATTATTTTAAAAATAAATGTAAAAATAAGTGGAACATCCAGGTAGGCTATACAATCTTAAATTATTAAGCCTAATTCTGAATAAAATGACAGGTAACAGCTAAGAACATGAAGTATTGGGTAGAGGCTAATTTGAAGGGGAAAAAAAGACATTCTCTAAATTTCATCTTAAGAATTGGATGCCTTCAGAGAGATGGCTCCTACACCTCTACAATCAAAAGACACCACCATCTTTTTCTAATTAGTGGATTCCCCTTTTCTGGAAGGAAAAAAAAGGAACTTATGGTGAAAAAATATAGAGAGAGGTTACGGCAAATCAAACACAACATTTAGCTATTGGTACATTTCTGTAAGGCATGGTGATTTCATAATATTAGCATTATAAGCATACAACCATTATGAATTTCAATGCAGGTATCTAATAATATGTTTAAATTTCAAATATTTCCACTCTAGGGACGTAACAGGAGGATGGATATATGTGACAATTAATGGACACAAGGTGGTGCTGCTTGCCATGAAGAAGGAGAAAACAATGCAGACTCTCCTCAAGAAGCAAATAATTTGACTCTTATTATATATTTTAATATTACTCCTATAAGCTGTTGAGAGCCACATTTGGTTGGAGTGGAACAGAATAAATAAATTGTGCAAAATACCTGTGCATTCTTCACCCTGATGTCAAAATCCACAGATGAGTATCAAAGCAACAATATAGCTCTAAAGAAATCTTACCCACTTATATATTTTGATAAAACCATGGCAGATAAGATTCTTAGTAACAGTGCATCTAAGTAATCCATGAAAAGTAAGGTCATTTTTATACACTTTTATTTTTTTGCACGGGAATATAAAATGATCTAGAGAAAGATTTTTAGAAGATATAGTCACAACAATGCAAAATAAAAGTCAATTAATAGTGTGATTATAACAGCACTACCTACTCTGTGGATGATACCAGCTGAATGAAGATGTTTGATCCCACACAACATCTGATATAAAAGATAGGACATTCTTTCATGATCCAGCTCCATATGAATAACTTGGCATAAATTAGCATCCATCAATTCCATAACCAAATACCTGAAATATTTTTTTTAAAGTAATTATCATCCATTCTATTTCATGCATACACATTTCAAGCTATCAGTGTATTTTTTTCAACATAAAATAATTCCAGTACAATAGGTGAGATAACACAGGCTTAAAATTATAGTATAGGTAGTCCTTGCTTAATTAACACAATTGGGACCAGCAACTCAGTCACTAAATGATGTGGTCACTAAGTGAAATATCACATGACCATGATGGCTTTCTGACATCATTTCCTATTCGGTCATTAAGTGAGGAAACACGTGACCATGACTCGCAATTTTCCTTCTGGCTTCTCCATTGACTTTCCTTATTGGAAGCTAGCTGTGAAGCACACAAATTGCAAAAACATGACTGGAAAATGCTACCATATGACTTCATAAGTCCCTGCTGATTGTAAGTGCATGAATCTTGATCGTATGATTACGATCGTATGATCGTGTGATGGCCGTAGGTGTGAGGACTGATTTTACTTTTTCAGCAGCACAGTAACTTTGAATAATCGCTCTACAAGGTAGTCATTAAGCGAGGACTACCTGCATGCTTATGCAGAAATCATTTTAATCAAGGATTGTCATAGTGTTTAACAGTCAGATATACACCTTTTTATTTTATTTTAAAATCAAATAGAAAACATTTAGTAAAATGGAACAAAGAACAGAATATTACAATTAAAATGAAATAGTTGATTAAAGTGTTAAACTTGAACCGTTTAAACTTGAACCATTGAATTATTAAATTTTTCTCCATAGCAACAACTCTGTTAGGTCAGGTGGGTCAAGAAATAAAGACTAGCCAAACTCACCCAATAAGCTTGAGAGTAGGCTAGCAGCTGGATCTTCCCAGTGCCCATTCAATACCTTAACTATATGACATTAGCTTAAAATTTAATAAACCAGGAAAACAAATTGGCAATAGAAGAGCATATTTTAGCTCAGGTTTGAAGGGGGTCCTTGGTGATCTCTGAGCATGGTTGTTTTTTTGCAGACCAAAACTAAATAAACACCATCAGTGCTAGTAGAGAGGGGCCATTAGTATATACACTGAGGGCACATATACACTTCCCACTAGCACTGATGATGTTACTAGTTTGGATAATGAAACATCTGCAAGAAAACAACCAAGCTCAGAGGAAACAAGCTGAATTAAAAAAGCAACATATAATTCATGTGTAGCATAGCAAAATGCATTGTATCACAATAGCTCAATCAATTTTTCTGGGGTAAGGAAAATGGGGACCAAAAAAGTATTTTCCAGTACTTTTGTGGACTGGTCTCCCACTAAAGACTGGAGTGACACCTACAGCATTAGCATTTCTGAAATAGGACAAGTCTTTTCTGGACAATGTTGAGAGAATTATTGGAGAGGTGCTGTCTGCTGTTACAGCTAAATTTACTATTGTTAGTTTCTGTTATACTTTGTATTTTTATTGTGGGTTTTTATTTTTATTTAATAAGAGATAAGATAACCTTTATTGTCATTTTTTTTACTGTGGGCACACTGAAACATATTAAAAATGAAATTTTGTTGCCTGCTCTCAAAGGTGTACACATACATAACACACATATAAACATGCTATATACAACATATGTATATACTTACACCTTTACATATAAGTACATATAAATATTAATCACTGTCCATCTTGAATACATAGCTATAGTATGTAGCAGTGATGCTTCCAAAGCAGACTGTAATGCAATATGACAGGATGCTCTCAATCGTCCCTCTATAGCAGTGGTTCTCAACCTTTTTAATGCCGCGACCCCCAACCGGTCGTAAGTCGAGGACTAAACCGGTCGTAAGTCGAGGACTTTCCCTGCCCGGGAGCGCCGTGCATGCGTGGTTCCGCCCCCTGCGCCGGCCGAGGTGTAGCTGGCAAGCGGCAGAGACGGAGCAGGCCGACCACCAGCTGGCCCAGCTCAAGGGAGGTAAGGCACCCGCCGGAAAAGGGGAAAAAAAATGGCGGACAGCCTTGCTTGGCGACCCCCATGAAATGGTCGATCGACCCCAAATGGAGTCGCGACCCATAGGTTGAGAACCGCTGCTCTATAGAAAGTGGTAAGGACAGGGGAAGGAAGATGTACTTCTCGCATGCTATGCTGAAAATGCAGGAGCTGCTGTACCCGCTTCACCAGTGTCTCACTGTTGAGTGACCAAGCCAGCCTACTCGTTAGCTCCACACCAGAAATTTGAAGGTGTTAACCATCTCCACAAGTCAATCATTTATACATAGAGGAGTGTGGTTGTGCCTGCCTTTTCTGAAATGGACAATGATCTCTTTAGTTTTTCAAACGTTTAAAACTAGGCTGTTTTTCTTACACCAGTTCAGCAAACCTTCTACCTCCTCCTTGTCATCTTGAATACGGCCCACTACTGTTGTATCGTCCGCATACTTAACAATAAGTGGGGCTGCCACAAAGAAGAGGGAATCAAGCTATTCTCCAAAGTGCCTGAAGGCAGGACAAGAAGCAACGGATGGAAACTAATCAAGGCGAGAAGCAACCTAGAACTAAGGAGAAACTTCCTGACAGTTAGAACAATTAACCAGTGGAACAACCTGCCTCCAGAAGCGGTAAATGCTCCAACACTGGAAGTTTTTAAGAAGAGACTGGACAGCCATTTGTCCGAAATGGTGTAGGGTTTCCTGCCTGAGCAGGGGGTTGGACTCGATGACCTCCAAGGTCCCTTCCAACTTTATTATTATTATTATTATTATTATTATTATTATTATTATTATTATTATTATTATTATTATTATTATTATTATTATTATTATTATTGAGAATTCTTTGGATAACAACTACAGAAGATTAGATAGATAGTTAGATAGATAGTTAGATAGATAGATAGACAGACAGACAGACAGACAGACAGACAGACAGACAGACAGACAGACAGACAGATTTTTTAAATTGGCATGTTGTCCATAACAAAGTAGAGTATAGTTAAAACAAGAATGTGAACTATATACCAAACAGGTTATTGTACCTCCAAAATCAGTTCCAATATGCACTTTAATGGGAAGAATCACTTGTCTTATTACCATTCTTAGCTGAACAAATTAGATAGATAGACAGACAGACATACATTTCTCATATTTACTGAAAGATCATTAAGGATACATTAGGAAGCATCATATGTTGAGCTAATTATTGGTCAAAATGTATATTTATGAAAAAACAATAAATTAAAAAAACTTACACATCTTGAAATTCTTCTAATGACTTCTGTGGTGTAAATACATTTAATAGACTAATTATCTGTAAAACCAGAAGTCAGAGAGAAATAAACAAAATTAGCACGATCACAAAATTGCACAATGATGATGTAATAACCAGATCATTCAGTAACTATTAATATGAAACATTCTGGGAGTGCTAAGATCAAAGAATATTACAGTATAAATATTCTAAAATACTGAAGTAAAAATGCAGAATAATCAAGTATATATGAGTTTGGGGGGAGTAAGAGTCACAAAACCATAAAGAGCAGTCAAGATGTTATTGTCTAAACTATTTTAATAAATGTATACAAATATTGGTTGCAAATTTATGAAGCAAGTCAATGGACCATTCATTCCACTTTCAGCAATGTCTGGCAAAATTAATATATATGGTAAATAGATTTTTATGAAAAATTTGAACGTTTTCAGTTTTTTCTAATATAATAATAGAACTTCTGTGTTTCAACAATATTATCTCAATTTCTTATATATAGTTTTATATGGCTGCACTGAACATATAATTATATCTGAAATTTTACAGTTGAAGTACATATTAAAGAAAAAAACCTTTCAAACAGCTTTCACAGTAGATTTATTACAAAGTGAAACAAAAGCTAAGGTAAATAAAATTATTTTCAGGATAATAAATTCTACACATTTCTCATCTTATAGAAAGCAATTTCTATAATTATCATATTTCATTAATGTTGGTAAAAGGTTTTAATGCAAACTATTAAGATTTGCTCCATTACATTACCTTAGACTGTAATGACAACTGACAGATACATTTACTCCAAAACTATAATGTGAATGTTTTCTATTAACACTCAAATCTACAAATATTATTAAGCATTAAACTTCTGTCCTTTTTTTCCTTTGGTGCTTTCAAGTCAGAGTTAACTCCTAGCAAGTGCATAGACAATCCCTGCAGTTTTTCAGGCAAGATTTCAGAAGTGGTTTGCCATTGCTTGCTTTCTAGGGTTGAGATAGAATGACTGGCTCAAGCTTTTTATTTTATATAAAAGCTTACTTGTATAATTTCACACGTCAGTATAAGCAATCTTAAAAGATAAACACGGTAAGCTATATGCTATTAAAAATATTAAAATAAATGAAATTACCAACAATGTAATTCAAGCTGCTGTGCTAACATGCCGTATCAGTAATTATGCCAAATAAGCCTAATGCAGGAAATGGTTGAAAATTCTTCAATAAAAACATATGAAGGAAAATTAAATATTGACACTATTGTTAAATATTTACCACATTCCCAGATTATCTATCCATCCATCCATCTATAACATTATTTGGTAGTCATGTGGTTTCAATATATAATACATATATATCAATATATGCTATATTAAATTTACTCACATTTTTGTGGTTCACACACTTCAGCAGCACTAGTTCTCTGTAAGCTCGTTTTGCATGGGTTTGATTCTGAAAAGGGCGACTTAACTTCTTTACAGCAACATTTATTCCAAGGACGGTATCAAATGCAGCACTGAAAGATTGAAGCAGCAACATTCTAACTCAGGTTCTTTGAAAATAAGACTAATGTACACACCCCTGGCTCCAAGAAGACACGAGTCGATGAGTTCACAGGTGGCTGGAACAAACTTTGTTTGTTGTTTATGTAACTAAACGCATGCCAGAAGTTCCTTGATTAAATCTAGCCATCTGTGAACTCATCGACTCGTGTCCTCTTGGAGCCAGGGGTGTGGTAAGGGTTTCTGACAGAAAGTCAGCTCTCCCGTTTTTCTTTTTTTTCTTTTTTGTCCCTACCCATTAACCTTGGTGGGCTGACAGCATTTTGTTCAGGTGCTGGGGGAATGGCTGAGGGTACACAGGAGACGGGGCCTGTGGGCGAGGGGCCGAAGCAGCCGCGGAGCCGACGATCATACTGTCACGCTCTGCCCGTTGACAGGCCAGGTAATAAAAGGAGAGGGAAGGTCTGTCGGCGCAGGTCGCTGGTCTCCTCCACTGCCCCAGACGCTGTTCACGCCCCCTTCCCCCCGCCCGTTAGTGTCGAGTCCACAGAGCCTTGACACACAGTGTTTGCTACAAATAAAAGATGATGGCTCTCCATACAAATAACCCTACTAGGTTTCTTTGGGATTAACCAAGAAAAGATAGGTGCTGCCATTTCTTTGCCTACTCACCAAACAATGCCTTGAGCCCCAGATCCAATAGGTTTCAATTGCTGGTAGCGTTTTAGTACAGTGAATGTTGAATCTGCAACTTGAACACTGTAAAACTGTGTGTCACATTTATTCTCGCTCATGTTGTAGTGTCATGTAGTCTTTGTCTCAGAATTGGGCAGTTCTCAGGATCTGTGTGAAAAGAATTTTTGAAATGTGAAACATCTTTTAAGATAGATAAGATAACCTCTATTGTCATTTTTTACCGTGAGCATCCTGGCACACATTAAAAATGAAATTCTGTTGCCTGCTCTCAAAAGAAAGTATATATCTACCAAAACACATACATAACACACATAAACATGCTATATACATACATATATATACCTATACCCATACATATATATATTAATCACTGTTCATTTTGAATAGCAATAGCACTTAGACTTATATACCGCTTCACAGTGCTTTACAGCTCTCTCTAAGAGGTTTAGTCAGCATATTGTCCCCAACAATCTGGGTCCCCGTTTTACCGACCTCAGAAGGATGGAAGGCTGAGTCAATCTTGAGCTGGTGAGAATCGGACTGCCAAACTGCTGGCAATTGGCAATCAGCAGAATTAGCCTGTAACACTGCATTCTAACCACATCACGGCTTTTAGTGGAAAGAGGAAACTTGAGAGTTCACAAAGTTGATACTATGTGGAATAAAACTGTGACAGAAACTAGATGTTCTGCTTTGGATACCACAAAGTCTCATCCCAGAAGGTAACAGGGAAAAGAGGTCATGAAGAGGATGTGTAGTGTCCCAGACACTGCAGACCCTGCTCAAGCAATGCTTATATGCTATGTCCTGGATGGAAGGGAGTGAATTACCAATAATCTTTTCTGCCATTTTCACTAATCTCTGCACCGCATTCCTATCCGAAGCGGTAATCCTTCCAAACCAGACAATAATGCCAGGATGCTCTCAATTGTCCCTCTACAGAAAGTGGTAGGGACAGGAGAAGGAAGATGTACTTTTCTCATGTGATGCAGAAAATTCAGGGGCTGCTGAGCCCACTTCACCAGTGTCTCACTTTTGAGCAACCAAGCTAACCTACTCATTAGCTGCACATCTAGAAACTTGATGCTGCTAACCACCTCCATAGGTGAATCATTAATACACAGAGATGTATGGTTATACCTGCCTTTTCTGAAATTGACAATGATCTCTTTAGTTTTTCCTATGTTTACGACGAGGCTGTTTTTATTACATCAGCTCACCAAACCTTCTACCTCCTTGCAGTAAGCACCCTCATTGTCATCCTGAATAAGGCTCACAACTGTTGTATCATCCGCATACTTCAGAATATGGTTGGTGGCAAACCTTGTACAATAGTCATGGGTCAACAGAGAGATCAGTGGACTTAGGACATAGCCCTGAGAAGAACCTGTGCTCAAGAAAACGGTGTTAGAAATATTAGTCCCAACTTGCACTGTTGTGCAAGGTTTGCCATCAACCATATTGTGGCCTATCAATAAGAAAATCAAGAATCTAGTTGCACAAAGGAATATTAAAGCCTAAAAGGCCCAGTTTGTCTACTAGATACTGAGGAATGGTTGTATTAAATGCCAGACTGAAGTCGACAAACAGCATTCGCACATGAGTATTTCTTTCATTTAAGTGTGCCAAGCTCAGATGGAGAACAGAAGAAATAGCATCCTCTGTAGAGCAATTTGGACGGTAAACAAACTGAAGTGAGCCAAATGCTGTAGGGAGGCTGGATATAATAATGTCCTTTATCAGCCTCCCAAAACATTTCATAATGATGGATGTAAGTGCAACTGGATAGTAATCATTAAGACGTGTAATCATAGACTTTTTTGCAAAATAATGGCAGTCTTAAAACACGATGGGACCGCTGCCTGTTGCAATGAAAGATTGAAAATATCTATAAGAACACAAGCCAATTCATCTGCACATTCCCTAAGAACGTGCCCGAGGATATTATCTGGGCCTGCTACTTTCCGAATGTTAACTTTCCGCAATTTTAAAATCTCAAGTAAAATGTTTATAAGTACAATGAATCAACTAAAGATAAACCCTTTCTCTTTAATGGGTAATAGGTATCACCCCTCCCCATACAGTACTCTACCTGTCATCCTATAAGGTGCCCCCCATACATGTGAATTGCTTAAAGTGCCCTTGAAGAAAACATTTACAACAAGCTGAACTGCCCAAGTGGTGACAGAGATAAGACTCATTTAGGAACCTGTGGCCCAGTAAACCAAATTGTTTCTATTCACTGCCCACATCTCAAAGATTCTACTGTTTCTCCCCTTTCTTTGTTTTGCCATTGCCTTTCTGTAATGTAGTGGGCCAAAGATATATAAGCCCTGATTCTGCTTTTGTTCACGGCTGCTCAGCAAAGTATCAAAGCTTTGCTAGGAGCCTGGTATAGACTGTATTATTGCTTGTAAGCATACAAATAAAATTATATTGTATCTTCAAAGTGATATGATTGCTATAGGTGAACCTACTTCTGGCCACAATAATTTAATATTATGATTTGGATTTGAGTCAAGGTTGCTGTGAAAATACCATGTGAATTTGGATGACCACTCTAAAAGGTTGATCAGTATGACACAGTACTGAAGTGAAATTTTAGCATCATTGTAACCACGTGTTTTCCAGGATAGAGCAAATTACCTATTATGCATAAGGCTAATATGCCCCTGAGCATTCTGGCTACTTGATATCATAACAAATCTATCATACCATGCTAATTATTATAACAAGTAAATGCTTCTGATGCCATTAACACGTGTGTGTGTGTGTGTGTGTGTGTGTGTGTGTGTGTATGTGTGTGTGTGTGTGAGAGAGAGAGAGAGAGAGAGAGACAGACAGACAGACAGACACAGAGAGTAATGATAAATTTTATTGTAACATTTTAATTCAAGGTTGGAAAGAATTTGAATATTTAATTAATACAGTACTGGTATTGTTCTTGATCTGATTGGATGTACATACAGCAATTTTAAGGATAAGTGTGCTAAATCACAGAGATTATAGCTTTTCTCTGCTATTACTGTCTATATAGTTGTATCCGTTTTCTGAAATATATGAAAACACTGGGCAGATGATGACCATGTTCTATTAACTAGGATCACACATAAGGCTGACAAGGGAGAAATTAAATCACAAAGCTCTCATAGGAGCAGAACTGATTCACAAAAATAGATGAATGAATCACAACATTAACTATACATCTAGTTGGTTGGCATCTGAAGGCAAATATGTTGATGTTAACTTGTTCCATCCCAGAGTGAAAGGTACTCTTGGTACTGGAGCTGTACTGGAGTTAAAAAATAAATTTGGGAAGAAGAATTTCTGCAAACTTCTAATTTCAGCATTAATTTTTGAATGAAAAAAATTAAACATCTATATTAAATATTTCTAGTTAAAATAAAATCTGGATCTATAAAGGTAATCTATTAAGAAAAAAATCCTCTCATCTTGCATTAACAAGCCTGGAAGCCAACAGCAATCAGTGAATCAATTCTTACTGCTCATTGCCATTATTATTAAGAAAGATGGGTAATAAACCAACATCAAGATTAGTTAATCAAATACTGTTTCATGATTTTCCTCATTCCTTGAAGAACTTTCAAGCAAAAAACCAATGCCAAACTCTAATTCAGCATTCTTACTAAAGATGGTAATACATGAAATACAGTGTGGAAAATAGTACAACTGTAGTTTTCAGGTTTCTTTATAAATAATGTAGTATGACTTTTGAAATATTTTAAAAATGATTATCACAAAAAGTTAAGTTCTAATAATATTTATAAAGTTTAAATCCCATATTCTTAACTCGAATATTTTAAGCCTTTCAAGAGAATATTATTGTACATCCATCCATCTATTTGGATATTTCCTTGTATTAGAAAAATTCAATATTTTCTAATGGATAATAAGGTTAACATTCCCCAATAGTCTAGGAAGCCATTTTAGGACAGAAATCTAATATTCTGAAGAATTTTTTATAAGGATAATTTAACATTACTTTATCACAAATAGAAATGTATGATAAATTAACTGAAAATAAATCTATACTTCTTTGCTGTTAGGACCATCCAGATTTTTGTAGTTCAAATCTGATAATGCTAGATAACCTCTTGCTATGGCTCCTAAATAAAACTTGTGAAATTATTGCTTTGGTTTGGAAGCATATTTGTCCTGAATTACAGTAAATATTAGCAAAAAATAAGTAAAAGTGATTCTCTAAACAATAGCTCATTAACCAAACATTTCCTGTTCTGTGCAATAATTAACAGACATTAAAGTAACATTTATATTAAAGCTCAGATCCACACTGTCAAAGCATTTTATCAGGGCAAATAGAACTGCTAGTATTTTTTAATATTAATTACCAGCATGCAGTTCCACAATCTCTTGCTGCAACATTCTGTTTTTTTTCCAATTGATAAATATATTTACATGAAAAACTGCACGCAAAGAATCTACATATTTCAACTGAATGGACAGATAAGGAGTTCCTCTTGTTCTCCTGCACATCTCAGATTTATTCCACAGAATGCAAGAGAGAGGATTGAGAAAAC
Organism: Protobothrops mucrosquamatus; assembly: GCF_001527695.2. Taxonomy (NCBI): domain Eukaryota; kingdom Metazoa; phylum Chordata; class Lepidosauria; order Squamata; family Viperidae; genus Protobothrops; species Protobothrops mucrosquamatus. The sequence goes on from NW_015388137.1 coordinate 294,529, forward strand.
TGATCTGCCAGCAATGCCTGCAAACTTGATGGATGGACACAACTGGATATAAAGGAAGTTTTTCCTTCATAAATAAATAAGGTTCAGATATATTAATACAAATGAGCAGGAAGAGACTTGTGTGTCTCTACTTTGTTGACAATATTTGCATTGTATGTTATCATCCAGATCAGGATGAACAACGCTGTCAAAAAAGTCTTAATGGGGCAAAACTTGTTTAACAATTCAAACAACAGAAGCAACAGAAATTTTGTATGATCCGTAGATGCAGAAATCCTATGCACTAATAAAAACAATTTTAGAAACATTGATGATTTATAGCAGGGATGTGAAACTGCCGGCCCATGGACCGGACGCAGCCCATTGCTGGCAATGGCAAAACCGGCCCGATACGTTGCGCGACGTCACATGATGTCGCAAGTTTGACATGTCTGATTTATAGCATTACGCTCTCATTCCATCACTAGAGGTGTTATTTATGGGCTGCCCTATAATCCTTATCTAAACTCAAATCCAGAACCAACTTTCAGTAGCAAGCCACTGAATCACAAGGAATAGTTTTTAAATATGTTGCTAGTCATAGACCAATTTTTTGTTCTGTAGTAAAGACAGTATTTGTATGGTTGCTTGCCAGGACAGGACAAGATAGGACAGGACAGGATAGAGCTGGAAGGGACCTTGGAGGTCTTCTAGTCCAGCCCCGCTGCTCAAGCAGGAGAACCTATACCATCTCAGACAGGTGAATGTCCAGTCTCTTTTTAAAAATCTCCAGGGATGGAGCGCCCACAATTTCTGGGGGTAAGCTGTTCCACTAGTTGATTGTCCTCACTGTCAGGAAGTTTCTCCTTAGTTCCAGGTTGCTTCTCTCTTTGATCAGTTTCCAACCATCGTTTCTCATCCTTCCCTCTAGTGCTTTGGTGAACAACCTGGCCTCCTCTGCCTTGTGGCAGCCCCTCAAATACTGGAATACTGCTATCATGTTTCTCTTATTTCTTATTTTCTTCAGACTAGCCAAATCCAAGTCCCGTAGCCGTTCTTCATATGTTTTAGTCTCCAGGCCTTTAATCATCTTAGTTGCTCTTCTCTGAATTTCTTCCAAACTCTCAACATCTTTTTTGTGATATGGTAACCAAAATTGGCTGCAGTATTCCAGGTGTGGTGTTACTAGGGTTTTATAAAGTGGTAATAATATTTCACGTGATCTTGATTCTATGCCTGTTTATACAACCCAGGATTGTATTAGCTTTTTTGGTTGCTGCTGCACACTGCTGGAAAGAGCTCTTTTGATGTAACTTTGCAAAAGTAGCAACCATTGTGTTGAAACAACTGTTTTGCATGCCTTCCATGGTCTTCTATGCACATGGGCAGAAGTCAATTCTTTGAAATTAGGTATTTTGGATTGGAACACTGAAATAAAGCAACTTGCTTTTCTGTGTTGTGGTACTACTTCCTACAGCTATCAATTTAGGCAGCTCCATAAAGCAAAATATTGTAAAGCAGGGGTATCAAACTGCCGGTCCATGGGCCGGATGTGTCATGCCAAAACCGCGCCAGCCTCATTGCCGGCAATGGAAAAAAAGTTGCGATATGTCATGTGACGTTGTGAGTTTGACACCATTGTAAAGAAATCTTACATAACACAAAGAATTTTTATAAATACTAGTGTAAAAATAGGAAGCTTTATTTCATATACCATGTAAAGTTTTAATGGCTGCATTTTCTAGGTTACCAGCATATATAAGTATTTAAAAGCCTTATTAGCAATGAAATGCTTGGTAAGTCACTCAACTAATATTTTAAGAGGGATTTTTACAGATACGCAGAAATCAAGAGAGATATTGCATGGACTCAAGCAATGGTAAGGGAACTCAACGCTTTAAAAATTATTGTTGTCAAACTAATGGCTAGTTTAAAATAGCAGACTAGTTACTATAATTGTGCATATCTGCAAAAGAATGCTTTGCTTCAGGTTTCAAGTTTCAAGAAAAACACCCCCTTGGACCTGCTTTGCTGAGCAACACGAACCCTTCATTTTTAAGAGCAGAGAAAAACAGCCCTCCTAAGTATTCTCCAGCACTTGCAAAATTCAAAAAAGACTTTTACAAACAACTGCACAGAAGCCTTTTCTGGATTGGGTGACTGCTACAGGTTCCTGCTTTTGCGTATATTAGAGGATGCTAAGAGTAGGTAAGCTGCAAAGAAATACTTTCCTTTTAGCAGTTACCAATGCTGTCCAAAGATGAAAAGGTTTCTTTTGCTTTACTTCACAGATGCCTCTCTTGTAGCTTTGCAGATGATAGAAGAAAAAAACATAGAGAAGCTTTAAGATGCTAAAAAGTATTCCTGCAAGGTAAAAATTACATCTTTATTACCTTGATAAAAAGAACCACATCTTTCCTTTGCAGCATGAAACAGCTCACTGACATGAATATGTAACTCATCATGTACAGGTACATATCCATGTATTATGAACCAGCCCTAATTTTTTTGGGTAGCAAGGATGTTTTAGAACCTAAAAGTAGTCAATTATATGAATTCTGCTTGCTCTTTGAAAGTGTGTATTAACTAGGCGTATTCTTACCACTTTTTCAGCTATTCTGAATATTGGGCCTGAAATTGTGATGATCAACCTTCAAGAATTCAGGACTGTAATTTCCAAGCACCCAAAGCTGAAAGAGACAGCTCTAAAAGAACCAAGAAGAAAACTGAAAACATGGAAATAAATGTGCGAGCAAACAGATATTTTTAAATGTGATTTTCCCCCAACCCCCAGCATTCTCCATCTGTCAATATCAAGAACATATTGTGTGTACTGTTTTCTATGCAATGAACAGGTGCCAAGATACTCTTTTGCCTATTCTGTTTGTATTCCTTCCCTATTCCTTCCTGTTTTCCATCAACCAGCTTCCTGTATAAGCTGTAGACTTTTCTAGTACAACTGAATATGGACAACTAGTTTTTGAACATTACTGACATGAATTTGAATTTTATGCACAACTACATTAAATCAACATCAGAAAGTTTGTGATTTCATTTTTCTCCCTCTAAAAATTATATGAAATATTATATTTTAATATTTTTGGCAATTCAACGTATAGTATGGAAAGAAATTAAATCAAGAACCACATCTTGTATTAACAGGACATAATAATAGTATGCAATTCATACTATTTTTGTTAAATGGGGAACTTCAAAGCAAAATCTTCTAATAGTGACTAACACCAAACTACAGCTGGTCATGTTTTAATCAAATGTCTAAATCAAAAGCAAAGTACTGTTCCACTGCAAATGCATCAAATAACCACTGTCACAAATCTGTTGTGAAAACAAAATACTGTTAGAAGTTTATTTTATTATTTTATGAAATATTGTACAATAAAAATCTTTATATATTGATATATAAGTTTACCTAGTAAAGACAACTTTTCAATTTTATAGGAAAACCTTTCCCATAAATATTTAAGCCTATTTAAAAGACTGAAATCTTTGAATCTATAATGTGTAAGAAGTAAAAGAAAGTGAGAATGATGAACATGATGTTCTTTTTGGGAAATATGGGAAACAAAGGAACAGAAAAAGATATAATCAGCAAAAGAAATTAAAAGCAAAAATTAATAAATAAGAGAAAAAAATAGTCCAAAGATTACACCAACACTATTTGTAATATTTCTCCAAATGCTTCCAATCTAACAAATCATCCTTGCTTCCATCCATCATGTTCATACACAACTTCCTACATTACCATTTTTAAGCTTCTCATCAACTCCACACAATCAATTTTCTCAGATTTTTTTCCTCTCTGTAAGCCATTCACCTTTTCTTCATATATTTGTTTTACAATTTGATTCTCATTGATCAATCTACCGTAATTTATTTCTGTACGTGATACAGTTTTCTATTTGATTTACAACAGTACTTAAAATTTGTGTGGTAATGTTAGCTTTAGTGCACAAATTTCAAGTACTCTATTCTAGTACAAACAGATCAGCTTTATGTTTCTCCTGACATACCCAACTACACTGACACACCCAACAAAGAATGGGCAAAAACAGAATATTTTTTTTGTCTACAGACACTTTTGCTGCTTTTGACAAATATTCCTCACAACAAATTATATATGGTCTATTTATAAATATCAGCACTTGTACACATAAATTATATCTGTAGCCCTATCCCCATCTTTAATTTCCATTTTCTATGAAGGTAGACAAATTCATCCACTTGCTCTAGATTTTCATACATATGAATCTTAAAAACATTCACTCTTTCATTGTCAACCATATCTATCATGATTTTCGTTCAGTGAAATGGTCAGTAAGTGAATCAAAATACTGTTTATTCAATCAATAACCAGAAATGTTTGAAAAATACAACATCAAAGTAAAATAAATTTATTTTATTTAATCTAAAATAACAAACTAAAATAACAAATAAAAATATAATATAAACTACTAAAATGTGTGTTAATTCCTGTGCAAGTGTAAATCTAAAATATTACTATCTATTAAGTAAAAGTATGTATCATCTAAAACAAGATAGTTAGCATGTATATTAACCTAAGTGACAAATAAAACAAGTGGTCATTTCTGTGACCAGTTATGCTTATTTTAATCACAGCAACACAGAATTTGGTTGCTGCACATGAGAAAGTGTTCTAAGTGTATTCTGAAGATAGTTCACATAGATGTCCTGGAAATTTAGATATTAAAGGCGGAATATAAACAAATCTGATACTCCTGTGGAATTTAAATGTAATAACACAGTGATCAAAATGGTTTTGATCTCCTTGTCACCACAGGGGCAGCTCTGCTCAGTTAATGGAATTTTGAAATATCTGCCTCGCAGCAGTATGGATGGTAAAATGTTATTTTTGCATTGAAAAAAACATGCCATCCTCAGCTTGGAGAAAGTTAGATTTTGCTGGTTCCTAAATGCCCTCATTTATCCAATTTCTGCCATGTTGGTAGCCTATTAAGTTCAGCCTGAAATCCTTATTCCTAATCACTAAATTAGAAAAAGAGAGAGATGCTGTGAAGAATACCAGTTACTGCCATCTCATTCAGATAAAGATACAGTATCCTGTGCCTGAACTTTTGTCTCCAAATGGAATAGACACAATTACTAAAACAAACTATCTCTTCCTGAACTGTTCCCTTACTACACACATGCAGTACCGCACTTCCTTAAAAAATGCTAACTATTGCTTAAGAAGTTCAGCTATGTGCCTTAATTAGTTGATTAGACACCTTAGTTTTCTGATGCTGCTGCTTGAAACTGACTAGACCTTAATCAGCTTCACACTGAAAGCTTTTCTTGTCAGGTGCATAAAATTTGCTCTTAGTATGCATTGGTTGGAAAATTATTTATTATGACCTATGACTGGTCTTCACGCTCACAATTGTTGCAGCATCCCCATAGTCACATGATCAAAATTAAGGCATTTGGCAATTGGCATGTATTAACAATGGTTTCAGTGTTCCAGAGTTATGTGATCACCATTTGTGACCTTCCTAGCTGGCCTTGGGTAAAGCAAAGTCAACGGGTGAAGCCAGAATTGCTTAATGACCATGTGATTTACTTAACTGCAGTGATTCACTTAAGAACCATGGCAAAAAAAGTTGTAAAATGGAGCATGACTCATTTAACAACTGCCTTGCTTAGAAAATTTTGCACCCAATTGTGGTCATACATTGATGATCATATATATTACAGCCAAGGCCAATTTATAAATCATACTTACCTGAAATACTAGAAGGGATTTTCTTTCTGTGTGATCATATGTATACTTCAAAGCAAATTTTACTGAACTTAGCGTCGTTTAGTTCTGAGTGATTTTTTTCCCCACAATTTTTATTGAGTTTTATAGGGTTGGGGATAGAATAGGATCGGGATAAGGATTAAGGTTTAGGGTGGGGTTGGGATCAGGATTGGTGTTGGGAGGGGGTTGAGGTCAACATTGGGGTTATCCCCCAATAACATTTTCAATCTTTAGCAAACAGACTATTGTCTGGGTACATATGTTCACTTAACAATAGTTGATATAGAAATAAGTAACTGTAGTAAGTGTAATAAACGATCATCATAAACAGTATCAATTAGTTAATGCATATCATTCTTTTTACTAATATATATTCAAAATATCATATCACGTTCATTTCTCACTAGTTCGTTTTCCTAACCATTGGTAAAAATTATCCCATGTTCTAAATTAAACTGAATCTTCTTTCTCTTTAATCTCTAAACTCAATCTATCCATTTCTGCACATTCTAAGATTTTCTTAATTAAAATCTCTTCAGTTGGTACGGTAAGTTCTGAGTGATTTTTTTATAGGTTTGAAGTGTGATAGATTTGTTCCCAGAAAAGCATACATTTGAAGTTCCAGAATATATATAAGCTGCTTATAACACTATTATGAAGTTTTATTGGAAAATATATTGCCTTTGAATTTAATTTGTAACCTCACTTAAGCTATGCATTCATTGCATAGCCTTGAACAAATGAAATTTCTCAGAACAATGTTGACATTGCATAAATATTAGACTCAGTGACTAAGAACAGAAGAAAAAACTATAATAAACTTTAAAAGTAGCAAGTAACATACTAATGGCCCATTCTATAAGATCATAGAAGATAAGGGTGCTTCAGGTCTCTACCCTGATACAACAATGCCTAATTGGACCTTCTCTGTTGCTATGCCTGACCTTTGAAATAATGATGATCCTCTTAGCTTTCTGTAGAGATCTACAGAAAGCTTTTCCCCTCCAATGAATTTGTACTGTGACATGAACATGAGTTTTTTTTTCATTTTTGTTGTTCTTTTCTGATATTTAGAATATCAGAGTCACCAACTATGACAGCTTAAATAAATGACTCAAATAAATAAAAAATAGAAAATAAAAATCTCTATTACATAAATAATCCTACTTCCCACTGAACTATTTAACATATCAATATTCTATACTATTTAAAAGACAGCTATAAATCTCACACAAAAGTGACTGCAAATATTGCCAGGCAGAACAATAGACATGCTATTGCATTAAACAATTACTACAGCTTCAATGGTTAATTTCTATCCTTTTTCTATTGATAAGTATTTTAAATAACACTTCATGGACACAAAAGTGAGATGGGATACTGGCTACACAAAAGAAAGGTTGGGCAGAAGTTTTCTTGAAAGTTAAAATCAATGAAGTTCCTAAATGAACATATGGAGGAATCTGTTACTGAATAGTGAGATTTATCTCATAAATAATAAATATTATATTATTAGTGAACTAACATTTCATACAAAACAGCACTTCAATACAAAGTAGATTAATATATTTTTGATCCAAGAATATTGAAAAAGATGCCAGTGTTCTTTTGTTTTTGTTATATTTTGTGGGGTTGTTGTGTGTTTATATGAATGGAAAGCCCTTGTACATAACTGGAAGCATGGAAGTATATCAGCTTACATTGCTTTTTCACATTTTTAAAAATAGTACTCTGGAGGAATAAAAATAATTGTGATCTGTTCTGGAAAAATGAGAATATACCATCAGAGGAAGAAGTGATAAAGAAAATCCTGGACTGTGCTGAGATGGACAAATTAACAAAAGAGATAAAAGAAAAGGAAGACACAGAATACTATTTAATATGGAACAAGTGGTATGACTGGCTGGAGAGTAGAAATAAGAGAGAATAAATGTGGAAAGGTTAAAAGTGGAAAATGNTTTTTTCTTTTATATCCCCTATGTTTTATACTACTCTTGTTTTTCAAAATTACTTATTTGGTTTGCTATTTCATTCTGAAAGGGCTCTTTATAAAGCAGGAAAATAAAAGCTCTCCTCTGTGCCAAACTAGAGAGTACACTGAATACACAGGTATTTGAAAAGGCTATTTAATACTGCCCCTTTTATTAGAAAGGAAACCCTGTGGTGAGAAGAGGTAATCAAACAATAATTAGCAATTGTTCCTCCTTTTCTTTGTCCCACAGCTGATGCTGAAAGAACACAAAAAAGCAGGAAGTTTCCAGCTCCTCCCCTCACCATAACACTGCTACTGAAAATGAAAAAGTAGTGTGGAAACAAGAGAGGGCAGCAGCAGCTTTTATTTATTCTTTCTTCCTTGGCCTCTATGGGTACTGCAGGGAGAAAAGATTTCGCTCAGGAATCTGCTTAGTGAGAAAAGAATGAAAAACTCTGGCCATGGTCACCCTCTGAGCTAAGCAGCAGAGAGGGTTTTGGATGTGCCTTATACTGAGTCAGAGTATTGGTCCCATTAATTCCAATAGTGAGCACATCAACTGAGAGCAATTTTTAGTTTTTTAGAGGAGTTTTTAGTTTTTCATCTTACCTGACCAAAAATATTCCAATGTAGTCCATACAGTCAACCACTAAACTACAGTACTATCCCCTCCCCACTGCATCCAACTCAGTATAATTGAGCATTGCAGCCTAAGTTGCTTGCCTCCCATGATGCTCCCGGATGTTTCTTCAATATCAGAAATTCCAAACCAGTATCAGAAAATGTAGCCAGCTGGTTCAACGGGTCAGGCTGCTGCTCAGCCTGGATTAAAGCCATTGCAAGACTTGCATGGTTCTTCACCTGCTAATTGCCCTTCTCATCCAGGCAGGGAAGGCAAACCTCACTGGCTGGTTTTGGTGTGGACCGGTCACCGATACCTGCCTTTTCCTTTTAGGAATTGCTGCTACCCCTTTCTTTTGATTTCCCAGAAATTTGTACACACCAATGACTTTACTTCCCCCTCCCAATTCTCTTCTATGACATTAACAGACACTTTTTTTTTCTTATGGTATCATCATAGCTCTGAGGATACAGTTCAGTTAGCTTTCGCTTATGACCATAACTGGGACCAGCAACTTCCTTGCCAAGTAAAGTGGTCATTATGTGAGATATTACATGACTGTGACTTGTGATTTTACTGCTGGCTTCTCCACTGACTCTGCTTGTAATCGTAAATGCTCACCAGATTGTGAAGCGCCCAAGTCTTGATCACAGGACCAGGGGATGCTGCAGCGGTTGTAAACATGAGTTTATAAAGTTCATAAAGTTACTTTTTCAGCCCTATAATTTTGAATGGTCACTAAACAAAGCAGTCATTAAACGAGGACTACTTGTAATCAAAGCAATAGAGACGTTGGTTTTCTTTCATTCCTATCTTCCTCAATAAGTTAATAGAAACTCTGTAGCAGGAAACAATTCATGGTTCAGCTCCACAATATTAAAGCAGCCCATTCCTTAGTTACAACTTAAAGGGGAGATGAAGAGAGGGAACAATAAAATACCTAAATACAATAACAACAACAAAAAAGGAAACTGCAGTTCTGTGGGCTGGAATGCGAAAGCTAGAAATATGTTTTACCCAGCATGGGAACAAAGAGGAAGAGGGTCCATGGAAGATGTAAATATTGGTGTATAAGGGTGTGTCAAATATATGTTGGAAATGTAATCAATGTGAAGGTACTCTTTACCATCTTTGGTGGACATGTAAGACAGCTATGCAAATATAGGGTTCAGATATGTACTTTAATTCAGAGAATTCTTACAATAAATGTACAATTGAAACCAGAAGGGGTTTGATAAACAGAAAAAAAACCATGGGATTTTGTTTTATATATAACAACAGCAACAAGACTTTTGCATGCAGAGCGATGGAAGGATTTACAAATTCCTACAATAGAAGAATGAATGATAAGGTTAATGGAGTTGGCAGAGTGGGCAAAACTGATTGCTTTGATTAAAAAAAGAATTAGTTTTGTGTCTACTTGAAAACCTCTTTTGGACTTTTTGCTTGAAACTGAAAGAAATAAGATGTAAAGGAGGGGGGGGTCAATTTTTTAAAAAGAGCTTTGGATAGGAAGATACATTATGGGACTTCCACCTTATACTTTAAGGAGACCAAAAGAGAGAGAAGCAACTACACTCACATTATTAACATAAATACTACTCTGACCCTCAAATAAGATTAGGTGCAACCAAATGAATCCTTCATAAAATCCGGACTGCTCTTGGAATAAGATATAATAAATACATTCTTTTTGTTGCATTGGCCAAGTCACAGAATGCAAAGCAGCATATTATACAAAGAAGAAAAGCTGAAGGATTGTATATAAGTATTGACTACAGCTTTCTTTATCACATGTTTCTCCTGTATAGCATAGCTGAAGGAATGAATGTTAAGAAAAGCATGTTAATTACAGGAAAGAAATACCTTATCCTACCAATCCCTCTTGTTCATGTTTTCTGGGCCCTGTTCCTTCAGATAATAGCAATAGCAGTATATTTTGTTCACTCTCTCACCATTCCTCCTATTAACTGATGAAGCAACAGGATTGTGGCAGGAGCATAATTCTCTACCATGTAAATCTGGACGCCTACCACTTCTGGATAGCAAAATGGTACAGCTACAGCTCAGAAAACTGAATTTTCTTGGAGGGCAAGTAATTTGTCGTCAGAGGCATGTAATCTACCAATTTCCTGAGATTTTTCTGGACATAAAAAGCTATGTAAATCATGGCTGCTGCTTCGTAATTTCTTGCTTGCCAGCTTAGCCTCACTTTTTGGGCAATATATGCGATGTTTAAAAGGGACACTGAGAGTGAGTGAACCAAAAAATAAGGTAACTGTCCAGTTTCGTCATCTTACTATACAGAACAAAGAAGAGCAAACAAATAAGAGAGGGGTTATCGAGAGAAGACTTTATTTGACTTTACTGTCAACCTAACTTGCTCCTTAACCTTCTTTCCCTTGGTGATATGGACCTCTGAAGCGATTAAGTGTAATCCTCCCAACACCATTCAAAATGATAGTACATCTGAATATATAGATAGCAAGTGACACCATCCTTCTGAGATGTCCCTGTATGCTGTCTAGGTAAAGAGAGCAATGACAACTGCTCTTGCTTTCTCAATGGGCAGCCCTGAGGCCAGCCCTCCTTTTCCTGTTATAACCAAAGCTGCACCCTTAAAAGACAGGAATAGGAGTTGTTTGTTGCTCTTAGAAGTAACAAAATGTTTGGAAAAACTCCAAAAAAAAATCTCACCTTGGAGAGAGAGGACACTATGGGGAGGATTTCCTGCCAAGAGGTCCCTCATCAGCCCTGTTAGTTTCTACTCTCTATCAAACATAAAAAAGAAAAGAAGATAAGATCCTATTCACTGTGTAAAATCTCTCTCCTCTATGATTGGTTCAAAGTAGAAAAGATGATGACTGAAATACGTTTGACCTCTCATGTAGTTCAGTTATCAGTTTATATTTTTTCTCTACGGTGACTGTTGGCAGAAGAGACACGTGTGAATTCAAAAGCACGGTTTCTTGATACGATGTGGACCAGGGGTAGTCAACCTTGGCTCTTTTATGACTCGTGGACTTCAACTCCCAGAATTCCTGAGCCAGCTGTGCTGGCTCAGGAATTCTGGGAGTTGAAGTCCACGAGTCATAAAAGAGCCAAGGTTGACTACCCCTGATGTGGACAAAACTACCCCCAACTCAAGACTTGGAAATTATTTACTTCGGTTTGCCTTGCCCGCACAAGACCCTGCTGAAACAGGTTAAAAAAAAAATAATGGGTGGGAAGGAATGCCTTTCCCTGTTTTGCCCTTACAATTTTGAAATCATTTGCCCCTAAAAGTTGTTCAACCCACCCACCCACCCACCCACTAGGGTTGCCAGGTCTGCTTCCCAAAAATAGCGGACAAGCGGGGGGGGGGTGTTAAGTAGTTAAAAAAAAAGTAGACTGTACAGCTTTAGGTTACGTCCCATTTCATCATAAAGCTTTTGAATAAAAAAAAATGTCCACTATTTTGTGAAAAAAAAATAGTGAACATAATGTGAAAAAAGCGGACTGTCCACTCAAATAGTGGACACCTGGCAACCCACCCACCCACCCACCCGTAATGGCTCGCTCTACCCTCCGACCAATCACTCCAGTTGCCAGATAAGAGCACCAGCAGCCACCACCAACCACCTCGAACGAGCTGCCAATAGTGAAAGGACACGGCGCCAGGGGAGAGGCAGCGATGTCGACCGAACGGGCGTTAACATACGCCGTTCGTACCGAGTCAGAGCTCAGGTCCGGCCAGCCCGACGACGCCTGACCACAACCGACCGGGGAAGGGGACGCCGGACTGGGCTCTGTCCCCGCGGACTTGCTTCACGCGCGACGGGCTCTGCGCAAGGGCGACCGAGGGCCCCTTTTGCCAGGCACCGGAGCGCAGAAGAGGCGCGCCGCGGCGACAGGGCGGCGGGGTGGGGGGGAGAGAGCGCCAAGACAGGAAGCTGCCCCGGAGCCCCAAGCGGAGCCTCTGCGGTCCCCGCGCCCAGCCAGGAGGCCGAAGAGGCGACGCGATGCCGGGGAAACTTTCCAGGCGAATCGCCGGGTGGGGGAGGGGGCTCAAGCCCTCGAGGGGCGCTGCTCCTGCCGCTGTCATCGCCGAGCCCCTCGGCCGCCCCGCCTGCCCGTCCCGCAGAGAGCCTCACCCCTCCGCTCCCGCCTCACCTCCTCTGGTGCCCCCGGGCGAGCCGCTCCGCGTCTTTATCGAGCTCTCATACACTCTCGAGCCGCAATGGCCTCCCTCAGCGCCTCACAGGCCGCACCAGACCCAGGCATGCTGATGAGCACCCGTGCCACCCAATCACCGCAGAGGTTTGGCAGGTGTCTACCAACCAGCTTTCGGAGGCGAGTCCGACGACCACTATATAAAGTAGGCGCGACAGGCGCCTTCCTCTTAAGAGGCTGGGCTGGGGGGTGGGTGGGGTGATGTTCTGGGGGCAAAGTGATCTGCGTCTGGGAGGCTGAAATGCCACACGACTGGTGCGTGACTTCGGCTAAGACGAGTTTTCCGATTCGGTGCTCAGTTTGAAAATACATCATGACTAATGTCTGCTCCCCGGTAACCGTCCACTTTTCGCGACAACAGAAATGGTACATATCAACATAAGACTGCAAGAAAAAATTGCTGTATTTAATGCACTAATTTAATTATGGCATGTAGGATGGGCAGAAATAGCTATTGTGAACTACTGCATTTATCTGTAGTTTTCTCAGCCCCATTTTCTATAAGATAAACTGATACACTCAGGCCAGGTTCACATAATAGTCCAGATTAAAATGTGATTGGATATATTGTGATATAGTGTGCTGTCTAATGACAGATCTCATACCTGAGTATTTTGATCATTAGACTAATATTCTTTTTATTTACTTATTTTCCCACTCATCTTATTTACAATAATTCTGGGTGATTTATAGCAAAAACTTAAAAAAGAAACGAGTTCAAACAAAGCGGGGGGGGGGGTTAGCCCATGTTACTGTACAGCTGCCATCAATTGAACTCTCATATTTTTGCTTCAATCTTTGGCAACAATCTTATTGGGCCAAACCCACATCTCCAAAACCATGAATACAAAACTGAGGCTATCTGGCTCAGAACAGCACAAAAGGTATCTGTTGCAGTCACAGTTTACTGCCCTACCAACCATTTTTCTACACCAAACACAAACTAAGAATGTAACCCCATGAAAAATGTATCCCTTTGGGGGAAACTATGCTTAATGCTACCTATAAAAGAAAAATAAAGAAATAAAAGCATCTGATTTAACGAAGCAGGACGGACAGAGAATGATTTTTGCCAGAACTTGAAGCCTAGTTTCCCTCTGACAGTGCCACCTCTACATTTGGCTACCTGGCAGTGGGCACAACATATTTTGGCAAGTAAGGCAATGGCTATTTGTACTATCTTTCTCTTACCACAACAGGAAGGACCTGCTGTTTGTACCACCCTACTCTCTCTTTGCAGAGCAAATGATTGGTCTTAGAAAGAACAGCTATCTCATCCTATTGCTCATCTGTGTTCTCTCTCCCCAGAGAATGAACATTAGGTAATGGCTACTTCTCTGTTGAAATGCTCATTTGTCTTCTTTTACTTCAGAACCTCTCCTTCTCTACAGTCAAGGCAGTGGAGACAATTGTGCCTGCCAGAACATGCTTGATGTGGGAAATAAAAGGTGGTCTTCCCTGACATGAGGTAGGCAGGGAAGGAACAAATGAAAATGAGCAAGCACATCATTTGAATAGCAGTCATCATCTCTTCTGATCACATACCCTCTTGCCAGTTGGTATGAAGAATTAGGCTAGCTGTTGCACTGTCCTAAAACAAGTTGCTTAAGAGAGAGAGGAATAACCACTTTCCCCAGTTGCACTAAGAAGCTGTAGGATTTAGTAGATGGGAGGTAAGACTGCAGAAGACTCTTGCATCAGGAACCTCTGTGCCTTCTTTTCCCAACTGAGTTTCAGGGTTGTGTAAAGGAAGAGGAAGAGGAATTGATTTGTTTTAATTATGGATATTTGCCCAGTATCAAAGTGGCACCATGGATAGTTTTTGAAATTTGGGTTGAGGTTTATAATCTTCATAGAAAATTATAGATACTTACATTGTCTTTGGGAGGATCTATTGAAATGAACTGAAAATACAAATTGGTGGTAAAGAAAAAAAGCAGAGATTCTGAGGAAGAATGGTATGGATCATACAGACACAAACCTGTTTGTTACACTGCTCTATTGTACTATATTTAAAATATTGGCCTTCCTTCCTTCCTTTCCTTCCTTCCTCCCTCCCTCCCTTATCTTGGAGGAAGGTACTGATTAAGGTAGCATTTGGGCAGAAAGATGTTCACCAGCTATGTTTTAAAGGGCTTTTCAGAAATAATGAGTGGCTGGTCTGAAGATTTGAAAGTAGATGGCTGGTGGCATTATTTTTGTTAAGTAGAGAAGGGAAGGAAATGTCTGTGAGATATTCTTGTACAGTAAGAGTTGCCCCAGGGAACATAGTAAGAAAATCCTTAATCTCCCACTTAAGTATACTTTTTTAACAGCTGGACTTTCAGGGTCTAACAACCCCCCCCCAATTGCTTTACTTCCACATATATGTTAATTTTTTAAAAAGCAACCCACCTTCTGATTAGGACTGTTATAAAATGTTAAGTTCTTGGTCTTGATTGTTGGTGCCTGCCAAGGTGTGTTTTTTATTGTTTTATTTTTAAGATGTATTTCTACTGGCTACGGAGGGTCATATTTTCAAAGGCAAGTATGTGGCTTATCCTTGATCCAAAGCCAAATATGAAAATCTTATCAAACTTTTCTGCTTTTCTTTTTCATTTTAAATGATGAAAATAGTAGGGGTTTGTAACCTAATGTCATGGGCACCAGTTCATTCAGGTATACTTCTCTTAGTTCCCACTACATATTGCAGAGAACTTTTAAGTCTATGATAGCCAAAAATTAGGAGATGCCTGATAGCACCCTTTCTGATTAATACTTTTTATTAAAATGCATTACGTTTCTACAAGTTTTAGTTCACTTCATCAGATTTATGCAGTGGTTGATTGATGTATGATTTTAAAAGGTTATTGGCAAAAGAAGTTGGGAGAAGCAATGATTATAAAAGTTACATGTGAGACACATTACAAGTATCACATCATTTACTTAAGACCTAATATCCCAGGAGGCAGACTTCAAGGTCAGTATTTAAGAATAAAACTCATCAGCATCATCCAAGCTGGCAGGCATAGTCAATAACGCCAAAGACAGGCTTAAGATACAGAAGAATCTTGACATACTTGAACACTGGACCCTATCTAACAAAATGAAATTCAAAGGTGAGGAAAGTAAACTTACATTTAGGCAAGAAAAACCAAATGCACAGGTATAAAACAGGTGATACCTGGCTCAATTGTAGTAACAGAGGGATCTTGGGAGTCCTAGTGGACTCCAAATATTAGTCATTTAAATATGAACTAGCAGTGCACTGCAGCTGCCAAAAAGCCACCGTAGTCCTAGGCTGCATTAACAGAGGCATAGAATCAAGATCACATGAAGTGTTAATACCACTTTATAATGCCTTGGTATTATTGCATTCAGTTTTAGTCGCCACCATATTAAAAAGATGTTGAAACTAAGAGTGCAGAGAAGAGCAACAAAGATGCTTAGGGGACTGGAGACCAAAACATATAAAAAACGGTTGCTGGAATTGGATATGTCTAGTTTAATGAAGAGAAGGACTAGAGGAGTGACATGATAGCAGTGTTCCAATATTTGAGGAGCTGCCACAAGGAAGAGGGGATCATCTATTCTGTAAAAGTCTAAAGCACCTGAAGGCAGGAGAAAAAGCAATGGATGGAAACTAATCAAGGAGAGAACTAGCCTAGAACTAAGGAGAAATTTCTTGACAGAACAATTGATCAGTGGAACAAGTTGCCTCCGGAAGTTGGGGGTGCTCCATCACTGGAGATTTTTAATTAGAGATTGGACAACTATTTGTCTGAAATGGTATAGGGATTCCTCTTGAGCAGAGGGTTGGACTAGAAGACCTCCAATGTCCCTTCCAACTGTTATTGTTATCTCAGATCTTAACGCAATGGTTTTTTAACAGATGCTACATGCTAATTGAAAAGTACTTGCAATCTCTCTAGTGTGCAACCTGCAACTGTATCATCACCATTTCTCTACCCATATGCTCCTGACTCATACCTTTTTTTATAACAAGGTGTAGTGGTTAAGATACTAAACTAGAAACTGGGAGACTGGGAGTTCTAGTCCTCTCCTATGCATCAAAGCCAGTCAGGTCACTTTGGGCCAGTCATTCTTAGTTCAAACTACCTCAAGGAGTTTTTGTGGGAAAAGTGAGATTTGTATGTTGCTTTGAATTGCACAAAATAAAGATGGGCTATAAATCTGATTAGCGATCAAGCTACATCAATTCAACCATTATACATTTGATTATGTTAATTACAACTCAATAAAGTGTACATTTTTAATAAAATTTGTGAATTGTAAAAGGTACTGTCAGACTCATTTTTAATCCCTATAAAGACTTGTTGTCCTAAAGTAGAAGGCTAATATGAAACAAACAAAAATGTCAGTCCCTAGCATCACCTATATTGTATTTATAAAGTATTTCAGCCTCAAACATATCTCTATGCATTTTTATATGGTACAATTTAAAATTGTTTTTACATGCCCAGATAGGGCAATAAAGCATCCTGGTAAGCTGAGGGCAACAGAAGGGATCAAAATAATCAATTCAACTTCTGAGAAATGGGATTTTTGTGCCTGATCAGATTAAAACTAACTAGAATCCCACTGGGGATTGGGGTTTGTGTTCTTTTCAACAGTCCTCCTAAATTTTTGCTTACAACCTGCCAGAATATTGTTGACAGCTGTTACAGAATATTGTTGACAGCTTTTATACATAACAGTTCTAGAAAAAAAAACAACAGATGCAGCAAAATAAAGACATTTTTGTAATCAACGATTTCTTTAATTGGCATAGCATTTTGATTGTATGATAGTTAAGTAGAAATACTCACAAAATATGCATTAAACCTATAGGGTTAAATAAAACTATTCAAGGAAATAATCTGAGGCACATATAATGTATTTTATCTAAACACAACAGTTTAACCAAAACAAACCCAATCAAGTTTAAATGATGCTTGAGAAGTTTTCATTAATGACAGTACAGAAATATAAAAAGTTAGGTAAATGCAATAGAAATTCAGTTAAAAGTACAACTGCCCAAAGTAAAATAGTCAATATACAAATGACTGCATTCACATATTATGTTTAAACCAGATTCATTCGTGGTCTTTAAACACTTCTGCTTGGCTCTCCTATAGCTTCCAACTCTGGTTTGTAAGCAGGCAGAACAACCAAACCACAGAATGGGATTCTATGGTTGTTTGAACTGCTCTGGCAGGAGGCTCAGGTGAGAGTGACTGCATCATTTATTCTGCCTTAGTGAGATGTGTAAATGTAACAAATCAATACAAACATAATGAGCCTAGGATTAATTCTTAGGCATTATCTACTAGTAGAGGTAATCCATAGGCTAAATAACTTAAATGCTATACATTTGTGTATATATAAATAATTTGTATTTAAAAGCAAGGCAACCATTGTATGTACACGTACCCAGAAGCAAATCCTACCAACTTCATAAGGACTTAGTTTGAGTAAACATGTGTAGCATCAGGCTGCTCATAGTGTTGATTTATTCACAGTAACTCAGAAAGAAAGCTATATACATATATTGCACAGTTGTAAAAAAAACCTCACTATTCATTAAACATATGTAAACAACAGTTTTTTTCTTTCTTTGGCAATTTGATTATTTCAGTAACACTACAAGCAAGAGCACTTAGTAAGGTATGTGACAAATATTTAAAGGCACATTAAGCAGTTTTTTTTCCAAAAGTAAGGACATCTTTCCAAATATTTTCTAGTTAACAATATACTGGCTATCAGTTCATTACTCTCATGTTTAAAAAAAACTCACAGTAAAAAAAAAGTTATGGTTTGAAGTGAAGGGTCAGAGTAATTAAAATACTTGTTTGAAACCTAAAAAAGATAATTAAACAAACCAGAATCAATCTCTCAGTCAAAAAGTAACCGTGCGTTCTCCTGTGAACTCCTCCTGATTGCTTTCTCTACCATTTCCTAAGCATCCAAATCACATAAAGGATGGGACTGCCTGAAGCAATGGTAGGTGTGCCCCTATATTTTATATGGGTGGTTGTGCCTATATTTCTAAAGTTGTTTGTTTATTGTGCATTTTCCCTGTGTTCTTGTGGACAACGGGCTTGTATGTGTTTTATACTTTTTGAAAAGAAGGATTGTATATGCTTTGCTTCTGGATTGCTACATTTAAAAAAAATGTACATAAGGTTTTGTGATTTTTATTAAGATGTGCTTTCCTAATGACATTTTACTGAGCTCATTAGTTTCCCTTCTGAGAAATGGATATTGAAATTTTAGGGAAATGAGATGCTTGGTTTCTGCCTTACACATAGAGAGCTCACCTTGGAAAGAAAAATATTAACAGGAAAATTAAGGGTTTGGGAAAGAAAAGAAGAGCAGTTTATTCTGATGAATGGTACCTTTTAAAACTACTCTTAAATTGCACTGACAAAGTTCAAAAACAAACCAGAAGTCCGAGTTTAGACATTACAAGTTGATTAAAATAAATCAGGATTTGAAAATCAATTTTAGATCATGGCTTCAAACTGCCAAGAAAAAGCCATGTGGTGAGTTTAGCCACTGAAACTAGCCAAAGTTAGGTTAAACAAAGCCTAACTTAGCATTATGACTTGATCAGGCTATATTTTATAATACAATACTTATTCCACAGTCACAGATTTAGCCAAATTTCTTGGGAAATCCACCTGAAAAAGAAAAAAAAAGTTTTCATCATACAATAGAAATCATTCTATTTTAAAGGGGAAAAAAATGTCCTAATGGCTGTATGCCTTCCCAAACTATGTAAATATATGCCAAACCACTAACATCCTTAGGAAGCTGGCTTAGTTTGACTTCTGCTTGACTCTATCTTCTCTTTGTTTCATTTCATTTGTACCATGATCCCAGACCCCATCTTCTTTGTCAACTTTTCATCTGTTTGTGATCTTTTTACATGCTAAGAAAATGACAGTGAAGATCTACAGTATTCAACAATGGTGATTCTGCAAATATTCTTATCACAATCACTGCTTGGCTTTTATTCTTATATTTTGGATAATAGGAATTACACACCAAGCAAGATGGTTAGTTTTATCTTTACTAAAGTTTCTGGTTCAAGTTAAAACCCTGGTGTCAAATTTGCTGTGTCATGTGTTGTGTCACGACATATCGTGACTTTTTTCGTATTGCCAGAGCTGGAGTGGGCACGGCCTCCGCATGATGCAACCGGTCTGTGGGCCGGCAGTTTGACACCCCTGAGTTAAAAGATGCCTAAACTCTAATCATTTCTTAATCTTTATAGAGACCACAATCTTTATAGAGACCACAATTATTTATAGCTATTTGTTTAAAGCCTATCACTCATTCTTGTCATTAATTTGAAGAAACCGAGAAGTATCCAACTGTGCTTGCAGCCTTGCTTTAATTGGAATGACTAAATATGGAAGTAACTTACATCATATCCTCTGAGAACAGCCAGGTGGAACGAAAGCAGCTGTAGAGGGATCACACTCAAAACTCCCTGTAGACAATCGACTGTCTGTGGCAACTCAATTGTTTTGTAAGCAAATTTGGAGCTCTCTGTATCTTCTCTAGAACATAAAATAATAGGGCGGCCCTAAGAAACAAGTCAAGTAGTGTGGATTAATATTAATGATTAATCAATTATTGATTGTACATAGTTTTAATGTATTTTGCAAACACATTTCCAACATTAGCAGGTTATTTTTAGTGATTTAATTATTTTTTTATGCCACCCATCTCCCCCCTTCAAGTTAGGTTTTTAAGTCACCCAAAGTCACTGAGTGTGACTTGGGTGGCCATATAAATTTTCATAAATAAATAAATGTAGCAAGAATATTAATAAAACAACACTGAAAATACCACTGTATTTAAACTAAAAGAATGCATAATTGGTAGGTACTGATCATTTTGGCTTCAATCTAAAATGCAGCAGTCTAAATGCTTTAGTATCATTACTGGTAAATGTTACAGCTACAGTAACCCAATATAATATTACATGTAGTCCTCAGGTTACGATGGGAATTGGGACCCAGATTGCCATCACTAAGTGATACAATTGCAAAGTGCAATGTTGATTGCATTGATTAGTGATAGCAATCCTGACAGTCCCAATTGCCATCATAACTTCAAGATGTGTGGGGTCACTAAGCACAAGTGGCAAGACCCTCAGGTAAGGAGCTTGGGGTGCCGCCCTGGGGTGGGGAAGAATGGGGAAGGCTTGGGAGGCCTCATTCAAATCAAGGGAGAGCTTAGAAGACCCAGTGCAGGCCTCACAAGAGCCAAGGGGAAGGTGGGTGTGTAGGCTGAAACATTTTACCAGAATGACTTGGGACTTTTCCTGCCAGGTTCCCCATTTACTTTGCTTGTGGGAAGCTGGCAGGAAAAGTCTCCAATGGCAATCACATGATCTTGGGATGTCATAATTTTGAGCTGGATGCCCTAGCACCTGGATTGCAATTACTTGATTGTGGCTGGGGTGCTACATGTAGCTGAAACTTCAGACACTGCTTATACATCCATTTCTTTCAGTGCTGCTGTAACTTTGAACCGTCATTGAATAAATTTACATAAGCCAAGGAGTGTATTACTATTATTACTATTTTACCAAACAGAAAACATTGCAACAGACAATATGAAATATATTGTTTGAGATCCAATGCAATGTGATCACAACAATGTCTAAAAAGGGTTTTTTGGGGGGGTAAAGCGGAATAATAAAAAAAGTACAGAGAGATATTACATGCTCAATTTATCAAAAATTAAAGCCTGGAGAGAAAAGAGAATTCCTAGCAAAAGCCACAAAAGCAGAGAATGCACTGCTACTGAAAGAGCAAAAAAGGAGAATCAACATTCAAGAAATGCAACATCTCACTTTCTCCAAGAGGAATAAGTAAATTTAATGAAGGAGAAGTAGTGATTGAGATCTTCTTAACGTAACTTATAACTTTATAGACAATACAGAACAAATGGGAATATTTTTCACATTTTCTCTTGTAACTCTGCTAATTTGAAATCATCCATTCAGAACAGATAAAATCCTCATATATATACAGTATGCTATATATATGAAATGACAAAATATGACAGCTAGGTTAGTTGACTTCAAAAAGAGATTGTATCCATTATCCATGAATTTATTATTATTAAAAGCAGTTTTAACAAGAACAATTTCATCACATCCACTATCAGAAGCACACCAGTCAAGGAAACTAGAAAGCTTTTTGGCTAATCCCCAAAAACTCTTTGTGAAGAGAGATCATACTAGCTTGACTTCAGTTCTCTTGTTTCTTTGACAGCTATGGACTTATTGGCTGTTTTAGGATGCCCTTAAAGAGATAAAATCTCCTTTGAGTAAAATTCTGTTCTTGGCAAGTTCATGGAAATATCTACACAGTTTCTTGCAAGTAATTTTCTATTGCCTTTTTGAGAATATTTTTTCAACTTTTTGATTTAGCTAACAGCACTGAAATTCCCAGATTCTAGCTAATTAAATATAGATGACTGAAACAATAACCAAGAAGAGGGCATTTTTCCTCTAATGGGGATTTATCTTGTTTTTATATTAGAAGAGAGTGGTAAAGAGAATCATTAGGTATTTTCTACTTCTGTCATAAAAATATAAATTCTTGGAAAAACATAGCATCGGAATACTCTGCTAGCAAGCTCATCAGTTAGAACTAGTTAGCATTTGAAGATTTTAAGGGTTTAAGAGGCAATAATATGTGCTCTTCAAAAGTAGTTTTTTACAAAATTGTCTTTTTTCTCCCACTCTAAGCTCTAAGCTGTTTACCAAGCTTTGAAGAATCCACTTCAGCTGAAAATTACATATTCCCAGTGATCTTCCAGATAATAATAGTATGGCAAAATTATACAGTTCTTAATGTATTATTAAATTATTAATATTGTACACACTGAGTCTCATAGTTTTAGTGATTCAAATAATTTTTATGAAATTAAAACGTGTAAGAAAGCTTGATAAGGTTAATCCTATTCCTGAAATATCAAACTCTGAACTTACAAACCCTCTATTTGCATTGTCTCAATTAATTTAGCAAAAATTTACTTCATCTGCTTTTGGTGTCAAATTTGTTATACCCTGACATTCAGACAAAGCTCAGGTCCATCATATTTTGGCTTTTAAATCAAAGACTGCAAAACCTGTGTTTTGCCATATGAGGAATTTTAGTACATTACTTTATCAGATGTTTATGTTTATACTTATGCAGTGTTTAATCTCCTCCAATTATCAATTACATAGTTCAGGCCTTCAATAATAAATTTTATTTAAAATATAAACTTTTCTGAGAATTAAGAAGATTTATAGTCTACTACTGTTTGATCCAAACATTAAGGTTTGCAGCACGTCATTCTTCAAACAATCTTTCAAATTTAAATGCTTTTTATAAGGATTCAATTCACAGATATTCCCCAGATGATCTTGCTCATGTATGTTCAGTTAGTTTAATATTATTTTGGTCTTTGCTTAAGTGCGACTTCTCATCTAGCTAGCTTTACAAGTCTCAGTAGACTTCTTAAGAATTCTAATAAAGTTAAAATTATTCTTTTGACATCTGTGATAAGCAAGTAAAAGCAATTCTGTTTAGACAGCCTTTTGACCTTGCATCTTATTGCTGCTGAAATATGGTCCGTTATTAGTGGAATTTTTATTAAATGAATTCTAATGATTTAATTATAATTTTATCAGCATTATACATTATACAGTTAGCCATCTGCCACCACTGCTGTGATGGCGCAGTGGTTAGAATGCAGTATTGCAGGCTGACTCTGCATTCCACTGCCAGCAGTTCGATCCTGACCAGCTCAAGATTGACTCAGCCTTCCATCCCTCCAAGGTGGGTAAAATGAGGACTCAGACTATTGGGGGCAATATGCTGACTCTGTAAACTGCTTAGAGAGAGCTGTAAAGCACTGTGAAGAGGTATATAAATCTAAGTGCTATTGCTATTGAAGGAGCACGTATAGTGAAAAAGCATGAAATATATTTCATTAATAAATATTTTTATTGTATTTTATTCTTGCAAGAAATGTACAGACTAAACATAAAGATGAAATACAAATTACAGCGTTTACCTGTCGGGCAGTGACCTGCTGTAAAGCATTCTGGCACTTGGTAAAGCAGGGATCCTTCATAATTATCATAATAACAGGCATTTGTTTATCTATAAGAGCCAATGGCCCATGCTTCAATTCCCCAGCGAGGATGCCTTCGGAATGCATATATGTAATCTCTTTGATTTTCTGCAAAGCAAATGAAAGGAAATCAGGAAGGACATAATAAAAATATATTATGTTGCTGATAACAATTAAGCACAGATAAATGACACTAAAGTCAGAACCTCAAAGTTGCTTTTTGCATGCCCAAATTTTAATTAGTAATCATTGCTATGATATGCAATTTTTTTGAATTGCCTAGGTACTGTACATATACAGTACTAATTCTTAAATGCAAGCTAACATCAAATATGTGTTGAGTCTAAGATGAAGAATCCCAATTAATAACCATCCATTAAAACATAAATCATGTATCTTTTCAGTACACTTTAAAATTTATTCTATGGATTTCTCTCTATACATTTCAGTTTAAGGAACAGAAGTTGCAAAGCATCAATAGTGTAGATGTATTGATGAATAAATACATCCTGATCTGAAGGACATATCAATCTTTTTACTTTCTCCAAAGCACTATTTACAAATATTTTTTACCTATAGCTATAACATTTAGTTGTACTTTTGAAAAACTCAAAGTTAAGGATTCATACCAGTGCCCCTTCCAAGCAAGTGGCATAATTGTATCCTCGACCCATAACCAAAAGTGATCGTTGTTTATATAGTTCAAGCGCCAGATCATGTATTTTCTCATCCAAAGACAGTACTTCTTTAATCATCTCTGCAAAACAAATTAAAACTGAGAATTAATTTCATTCTTGTCATACTATCAAATTTCAAAATTTGAAATACCGGTATTTCAAAATATTAGTTGCAGATTTAGACAGAATACATCAATTGATTCCTCTGCTTTACAGTATAAAAATATTATTTTACCCTTTGATAGCACCTAATATTTTCATGAAATTTTACAGAGATACAAGCTTCAACAGTTCTTTATCCTAAAGCCCTGAATAATATTTAGCCTTCACTAAGGGCTCACATTTTCCTTAGATAGTCTCAACTGGAGTGCTAAATAAGTTCTTATTTAATGTAAGTTACCAAGCAGTTTTTTAAATTATTTTTCAGTTTTTAAGTTTTGAATTCTGTTACTGCTATACAATTTGAAAGAGAGATTTTAATTTAAAAAGTAGAGCTCTTAGCTTAATGTGCATAAGTGTAAATTTGCTCATCTATTAATAGTATGTCATACATTTATCCTCAAAGCATGATTCTATTTTATAAGCCTGATGTCCAGTTTTGTTCTCTTACCTTTTTCTCAACAGAGAAATTAAAGTGCAAGCAAATAATTAGAACCCTATAATGGAATGCCTTTCAAAATTACAAAACCAAAAACTGATTTACAAGTTTGTGACAATATTTTTTTCCTTTTCACAACAAACTTTAATTCCCCATATGAACATACCAGGTAATGACTTTAAACTACTTATGATCTCCTCTCTTCTTTTTTGCAAGGATATCCTGTCTTCTGACATCATCAGACCAAACAACACGAGAGAAATGAACTGACTGGTATAAGCCTGAAAACAAAACAAAACAAAAAAATCCTTTATGTGGTTGTATTATGATCCTAAGACTATCTATTAGCATCTGCTTTGATGAAACAAGAAGGCTGTAGGTCTACAGTACAACACATGTCTGTGGGTATCAGATCATAGCTCAGTCACTCATATCCATAGGTAAACTGCAGAAAGGATGTTTTGAAAACCTAGAGTCTCTACAGGTTGGGATAGATCAGTGATGGCGAACCTCTTAGAGACCGAGTGCCCAAACTGGGTGGACATGGTCCATTGTATGGGTGTGGCTACAGTGGTAACGGCAGAACTGGGTGGGACTAAAAAGTTCAATCAATCAATTCCAACTGTGTGAGTTCTTTTTTTTTCCCGCGAGAAGTTGAAATTGGTTGATTGAACCTTTTTTTTTGCACACGGCGGCAGAGGCCTAAAGCGAAAAGATTTTATAAAACCCAGCTGAAGGCCTAGGACTGGGGCAATGGCGCGCGTGCCCACAGATAGGGCTCTGCGTGCCACCTGTGGCACGTTTGCCATAGGTTCGCCACCACGGGTATAGATAGTATTGACAGTTTCCTGCAACACAATGCTTTCTTAACGAGGAAAATACTTTACTGCTGCTCCAGGCAATATCAAGGCTATGATTTGGTCCAAAAGAAAAAAAGGTCAATTACAAAAAGGGAAAATTACCTTCGTACTTGCAACGCCAATTTCAGGTCCTGCATTGATATGTACACCGCAATCTGTATCCCTGGATATTGAACTTCCCACCGTGTTTGTAATGCCAACAGTCAAAGCTCGACGATTCTTACAATACCGTAAAGCCATCAACGTATCAGCAGTTTCTCCTTTAACACATTACAACAATGACATTATTAGATTTGAATGGCGGTCAAATTTAGAATGGTCTGACCTGCTCTATTCATCATGATACCGAACAGCTTTCCTGTTTTGTGAATTTGCCAAAGTGTTGTGTTTCTTGTTTTGGCTGTTTTAAATAGGAAGTGAGAATTATCCTCAAAATCTTTAAAAATGACTGCCATCCATCCATTTGACTTTAGTAGGAGGTAAAGTATCATAGAACATTCCTCGTGAGGAGGAGATTTGTGTTTTAGAGTGCAAAATCAAATTTTAAATTGGCTTCAGAAATAGGAGTAATATTTTCTTTAAAATACAGGCACAGGGAACCTCAGTTTTGAAAAGCTTACATTTCAAAACTGCCAGATGCAGTTTCTCAGTGGAAAGCCCATTACACCAATAATAAAAACCAACATGTGAATTATAGTAACAAGATCTTCTTGATGCTGGGATACCAAGGTAAATACAATTAAAACTTTACAACTGGAATCTTGGTATAAATTAAGGTAATAATATATACCAATAAAGCACATTTGTCAAATTCCCAATATTTCCCAAATTAAAATGTAAAGCAATTTACCTGACTGGCTGATAAAAAAGCATACATCATCTCGGAATACAGGGGTATTCCGATCCAAAAAATCACTAGCCAGTTCCACCATGACAGGTAGCTCTGTCAGTTCTTCCAATACTTGTCGTGTCTGAATGAACAAAAACAATGCATCTGGCTTTAATTCATCATGTGAGATTAGCATATTAGCAGAGTGAAGCAAAATTAATCAGCGTTGTAGGACTAATGCAAATTACTGCTTTAATTCACACTAAAAGGTTCAAGGTGAAACAGACTGAGTCCAGGTTGGCAAAAGAGTGAGATAACTGTATACACTCTGCTGTATACACAACCTATATGCTGAATATATTCCTCAGGTTATGACGGCAATTTGGACCATTAGTCAAGAAACATAGCACAGACCAGCGTTTGATAGAACAGCCTTGAAGGCATTACATATTCAAGATGTGGCTGTACCTACAAAGTTCAGAATCATGCAGGTTTGTAACAACCTGGAAACAACATTTGCACTTTGAAGAAGCAGCATAAAAAGCGTTTCAATGCTTTTGAACTCTGATGGTGGAGAAGATTCCTGAGAATGCCATGGGTAGCCAAGAAAACAAGCTAAAGGATAATCAAACAAATCAACCCAAAGTTTTCACTCAAGGGCAGATTCAAATTATCATACTGTGACACATTATGCAAAGACGGTTCACTGTTTACAATGCGGGTTCCTTGGTGCTTTCTGACGGTTGTTTTCTTGCAGATGTTTCATTACCCAAACATCAGTGATGTTTGGGTTACCTAGCAGTGATGATGTTACCTAGTTTAGGTAATGTAACATCTGCAAGAAAATAACTAAGCTCAGAGAGCACTAAGGACCCCTGAGCTACAAATATTCTCCTTTAAGAAGTTTACAATGCTGGAAAAGATGGACTGAAAGAGAAAGAGAATAACGAATAACAAGTGGATAGATTCAATTATGTACTATTGGAAAATCTGAAGAACCAAGTTGGGAATCAACAGCGACTGGATGGCTTATAACCAAAGAGATTCATAGTTCTATGATTAATGTCACTCCAAAAACTGGCTCTTTAAAACATAGAAAACTCCTATAAACATACTATGAAGAACTTTCTTACACATGTTTTCATATGTGGAAGTATTTTAAACTTACAGCCACAGCAGCATGATAACTGGTTCCACATCCAATAATTATTAATCGACGGCATCTTCTGATTTCTTTCAAGTGATCTTTCAAGCCACCTAAAAGAACTGTAATTTCCACAAAACAGAAATGATATGAAAACTTTAGTCCTGGGCAAGTTTCTATCAGACATGAATGGTAACATTAAGAGAGATTAGAATTTTCTTCACATTTACCTTTGTTGGTTTCAAAGTTCACTCGTCCTCTCATAGTATTGAAAACAGATTCTGGTTGTTCAAATATTTCCTTCTGCATGAAAGCACTGAAATTCCCTGTTGTTGTTTGAATAAAAATGGTCTGTTAATGTTATTATTTAATCCAGAAAATCTATAGCAAAATAATCTGGGACAGAATGGCAGTTTCACTCACAAGCCAAATTGCTTACACTTGGTTAAAGGAATGCCTATTCCCATATGATCTGACCATGATGAGAGACCTCCTTGGGGCCTTTTTGGCTATTACATTACCAAACAAAGGCTATACTTCCAAGGATTAGATTTTTACAAACATTTAATTTTTAGGAACAGTTAAAGATTAATAATGGAATCTGTAGATCAGGTATAGATGATTAAAAATCTCTTTAAAAACATGTTCAACTTACAATCTTAATAGAGCCTGGAATTTCCATTATATAGCATGACAATCGTAAGTCAAAGTATCCATGTGACCAAACCCACTTTATGATATATTCTGTGGCAGTCGTAAAGCATTGTCTGCAATGGGCGATTTTTGCCCGAAACTCGAAGTAAATGCCAGTTTACAGCAAATACATCATGGCCATATGACTGTGAGACATTGCCAACAGCCCTAAATGTGGACGAGTTGCTGAACACCTAAAATACAATCATTTTGCAGTGGGGACGCGTCTGTTGGAATTGCAAATCTAAGTCATAAGTACCTTTTAGAGGATTTGTTGTAATTTCACTGCAGACTCACTAAGTGATTGATCATAAGTCAAGGACTACCTGTACCACTACTATGGTTTACCTCATTTTATGGCATTTCAAAATGATATTGTTTATATTTAGACATGAGATTGCAGGTATAAAAAAAGCTTGATAAAATACCATAAAGCCTTACAGGAAAATAGAATGTGCTCCTTAAATATGTCTGCCAAATACCTACATTTTATTTATTATATATTTTATATATATATATTATTTGACATTTGTTACATGATTTGTTGGCAAAGTAGGTTCAATTACTCTTTGTGATATTTTAGTTTTATAATAATAATAGACTATATTGGTGACCTTATAAGTCTCCAATGCTAGATAGCTAGAATATAAATAGTTTCAATGTTTATTTGTTTATATTTATATACTACTCAACTCCCAACAGATTCCAGTTGATACACACAAGGCTTAATAACTTTACAACCGATATTAAAGCAAAAGCAGTAAGCAGATGGTCTTCCAGAACAACACATTATGGAAGAAGGTCCAAGAAAAAAAAACCCCTCATATTTTAAGCCCTTCCAAAAATGGGAAGGGTTAAGGGCAAAGTGTATTTCCAGAAGCAGTGAATTCTACAGTTGGGGCGATCTCCAAAAAGCCACACCCTCCTCATGTAGATGAAATCCTTAACAGATCTGTTCTGGGTTGCTCTAGACCAGTGTTTCTCAACCTTGACAATTTTAAGGCATGTGGACTTCAACTCCCAGAATTCCAGACAGCAATGCTGGCTGTGGAATTCTGGGAGTTGAAGTCCACATGCCTTAAAATTGTCAAGGTTGAGAAACACTGCTCTAGACCAGAGGTAGGCAACCTTGGCTCTTTTATGACTTGTAGACTTCAACTCCCAGAATTCCTGAGCCAGCATGGCTGGCTCAGGAATTCTGGGAGTTGAAGTCCACGAGTCATAAAAGAGCCAAGGTTGCCTACCCCTGCTCTAGACAGACTGGGCAGGATTATGTTGTGCAAGATATTAACTTATTATTTATTTGTTAAATATGTTTGCCATCTATCTCGCCATAGGTCATAAGTAAGACTTTCAATACTTTTTCCCCAATCAGTACCTTCTTTTTTTGTGGCTAAGTCTGCATCTAAACTCTCATGGAAAAAGATTGATACTAGGAAAGCTTTTCTGCTGGGCTTACCCTTCATGATTTGCTGCAGCTCCAGTTGCAAAGTTTGAATGGCTCGAGATGGGTCATCAGTAGCAGCACGTTTTAGCCGATGAATGGAAAGCTTTCCATCAGCCACTGCTGCAATGTCATCATCTTCCAGAAAAATAACTCTGTTGGTATGCTCAATTATGGCACTGCAAAAAAACAAAAACAAAAACCAAATCCAGGTTAAGGTGTGAATTTTCAAGTGCAGCAAAGCTTTGTTCCGTGGGTGTAGATAAGAGCTCTAAATGACCAGAAGCAGGAATTATGCATCATCCAGTTCTTGACTGCAGCACATGCATGTCAGGTTATAGATCATCTGCAGAGTCTAAAGAATCTGGAATCTGCATACAGCTACTAGAAACAGTTTGTATTCTTTGATATTATGATATTGTTGATGTTCACCCATCCCAAACTGTACTATGTATGATCATGCAGAGCACACGTTTATGAATTACCATTTAGATTTAGGCACTCCCCCTCCTGACAATTTAGAACCTATTTCTCCTTGGATATGAGCCAGTAGCAGTTCACCAGTTTTTCCGGAATTGTTTTACACCACTGGCTAACTAAGAATCAGGATCTAAGGCTACACAAAGCAACTTTAAAAGGTGCTTGACAAACTCAGCTGGCTTGAGCAAAGGACCTCTCCTCAAAGAATGAAATAGCCTCATCACCCAGAAGAGTGAGCACCATTGCTCCGTAGGCTTTCTCTAGTTCTCTGCATCTGCACACATAGACAGGACACCCTTTGAAAATGTCAACAAAGCAACTGGGGAACATTGCTGAAGCAGAATCTGCGTCTATTTCATTGTTTCACTTGGGCTTGCATGCTTTGCACAATCCTGCTAAGACTACACATTGTTATGTCTGTTACCTTGCATCTGAAGCAAAGAAAAATTCAACTGCTTTATCACCCACAGCATGAAGGCAGGTTGAACTGTCCAGTCTTTTCATTTGAGTTTTGCATATGTTCTTAACATTTTCTATATTACCTATCAATGAAAAAGTATGTAACATCTTTAAATCATCAGCAATGAGTACCCAGAGTTGAAATCAAATATTTGAACTTGGTGAATTATACCAGAATCATTACTACACCTCATTAAAAATTACTAAGAAAACGAGGCAAGAATGTTATGCATACACACTATTTTAATTTCAATACATAAATATAAAATTCGGCAGAATTTTGAAGTAAGGGTTTATTTAACATAGTTAACATTTCTAGTACCATGGATTTGTGATTAATAGACTGATAAGAAAGAATTCTGGCCAATATAATCAGTTCCCTCTCCCCCACAATCCGCAACCCTCCCAAAATACAGCGATGGTGATAGTACTATAATAACTTACATGTTCGATATAAAATGGGAATTTGTTCTGTGGAGAGCTTAGATTCACTACGAACTCCAATAAGTAGAGGACTCCCCCTCCTGACAAATGATAAAACAACAATGAAAGTGGTTACATTCATTTTAACAAATACATTCAAATATTTTGCTTCAATGAAAGATCTAAATCTTGGGTGCAAGTTCTGTGCTGATATTTATTTATTAAGCATAATAGCCCAATTTATAGTTTTATTTACTTACCTGGTAGCAACAGCTTCCCCTGGATAATGTACACTTTTGAATACCAGCGCAAATGCACCTTCCTACATAAGAGGAACATAAATATTAAAAAAGGAATGAATGGAATGCATATCAAGATTATCTAAAGAATGAGTAAGATAATATATTAGTCAAAATCCCGTTTTCATATTTTTAGTGATCCCTAAATAAAAAAGTAGCAAATACACTTCATTCACTGACAACAATGTTGGCATAAACAGTAGGAAGACAATCCCCAATTAACTCCATCAGATATATTTCTAATGATGAACAAATTAGCTTCCTGATTATCAGTGAGAAGACTTGTCCAGCTATAGAATCCATATACTGAGCACTATTAAGTGATTATTTAGAGGCTGCGGCCTGACCCTTGATATCAGATTGATAGCTC
This sequence comes from Protobothrops mucrosquamatus, assembly GCF_001527695.2. NCBI lineage: Eukaryota > Metazoa > Chordata > Lepidosauria > Squamata > Viperidae > Protobothrops > Protobothrops mucrosquamatus. The sequence continues at coordinate 326,499 of NW_015388137.1, forward strand.
TAAAGAAAAACAACTACAGATTCTAGGAATACATCTGGATTTCATTTGGGTTTACGTCTCCTTTTTCACCTATGCTCTGGGCAAGTAAAAATAAGTTTTTGTGAAAAAGAAAATACAGCAAGGCATTTTAAAAAGGATCATCTCTTTTTAAAACACACTCACCAACCTCATTTGGTTAAACTCGGTACAAGAAAGATAATTCAATATTATGTAAACATTACTGATGCTAGGAAATAAGAGAATCTCCCACTCACCAGCTGCTGAATGACTCTCTCAACCAAGACAGAAAAACTCGTTTCTTCAGTTTCTTTATTATCATATAAATATTTGATCAATTTTGGAATTGTTTCAGTATCTGTTTCAGATTCAAATTCATAACCTTTGGTCTCCTGGAATATTTTAAACAAAATGTTAGATCTGAGTTTCTTACCTAAGGCTGTTTTCATTCATATGCAATAGCGTCATGGGACATCTAATGCTTTGATCACTACTGCGATAGTTCCCGCTCCACAGTACAATCACATTTGCAAGCTAGATTTATTTAGATTTTATTTATTAGGACTTTATTAAACATGCCATGGAAACAGCATGAAACTAACATTGCCTGGCAACAATATAGAAACACAAGATTAATTCCTGCCAGAAACAACATTGTGTTATTCTCTAACTCAGTGTTCCTCACACTTAGCCATTTTAACGTCTGGGTTGAGGGATTCTAGGATCTGAACTCCACACATCTTAAAGTTGCCAAAGTTGAGAAATGCTGCTCTAGCTGATATCCAGACTGCCCTATGCTGATACTGGGATCACATAGGAAGGGAGAGGAAAAAGCGGTAGACAAACAACTACCTCTATAAGGGGGGACTGAATCTGGAACTCATCGTCTGGCGTTAAATCTAATGGCAGGCAAGGGCAGATCTTTCTACATATAAAAATAAATCCTGTCACAGTTTGGAGTGACACAATTTTACTACATGCTTTAGATTACTATCGGCTTACCAAAAACTTCCGTAGGTCTTTGTAATTTGTAATGATTCCATTATGGATAACAACGAATTCTGAAAGGAATATATATGGAAATAAATAAATAAATAAATAGGTAAGAGCAAACAACGAGACCTTAATTCAAAAAGTGGGTTGAAGCTGTATATTTATTAAATTGGCACTAGTAAAGTGTTTCATAGAATTCTAGTTTTCTGTGTTCTTTCAGCAATGTGTCATGGGCCAGCTTGGACTCTGTCAGAGACTGACAATGAACAGCCACTTCCAGAGTTGCCAGATGAACTGCTGAGCAGCTGCAGGGAGAGCCGACTGCACCACCCAGTAATCAGGAGACTTAGCTGTCTCCTGTCTCATAAAATGAGCTGCTACCCCCTCCCAGTCCAAGGGCTTGTCATGCGATGAGCAGAGCAAAGGCGTTCTGCAAAGCTCCTTGCCCTTCCAAATGAGCAATCCTGGGCTGATTTGGATTTGGGACTCTCTCATGGCAAGGTTGCTTGACTTTGGTTGACTTGATTTTTCTAGTGTGCCTGTCTGTGTGTGTATGCACATTTGCACTCACATTTCCTTTGCTGCTCATTTGCTTCAGAAACTTCTCCACAAAGTTTGCAACCACCTATCTGTGTTTGTGAGTGCATAGCTTGAGACAGAGCACAGTAGAGGTCAAGCAGTAGAACTAAACCAGTAAAGTTTTGGTTTAAAAATCAGAGGGTATTGGTCGTTTGGAGAATACCTTGATTTGTTAATATAGGAGACTCTAATTCAGGTTTCAGGTCCCTGTCTTTCATGTGTCCAGAATACTACATGTGCAAAATTGCTTTCTGAATCACCTATCTCATTTAACACACACTAATACGTGATGATGGTTCATTGGTTTCAACAACTACATCTAAGGATTTCTGTTTGATTTTCCCCCCTTCCAGAAATTACGTACCATTACTTTTATCTGATCGTTGCGGATGACAGTTGACAGCATTCGGTACCCCGTGAGTAGCCCACCGAGTGTGAGCAATGCCAAAATGTGTCTCAAAGTCTGCCTTTAAATCCAAGTCTTCTTGCTCTGTACAGGACAAATGTATAATAATTTATATTCAAAAAGATAGGCAATTCTAAATTTCCAACTTTTCAATAATGGTTTGTGGCTCTAAAGATTTTTTTGCATTATGACCATAATTGAGCCCAGAATTACATTGTTAAGTCATTGTGGTATTTAAGTGGGTATATGTGACCACGTCCCATTTTATGACCATGCTTGTGACGGTCATTAAACACCGCGGCCATTAAGCAAACACAGTAGTTGTTAAGCAAATCCATTTTATCCAATGGGTGGGTTTGGCCAGAAACCATGACTAAATGTCAGAAACTGGCAAAAAAGGATAAAAATTGTTTTCATGTAATCACGGGATGTTACAAATGGTCCTTGAACTGGTTGCCAAGCATGCAACATGCAAGCATGTGACCGCAGTGTGTGAATGTGTGCAGTCGTTGGAACTTTAAAATTAGGTCATAAATATCTTTTGGGGGAGGGTCCATTGTTACTTTGAACGGTTGCTAAATGACTGGCTGTTAAGTGAGGACTATCTGTATACAGGTATATTGTAACAATATCACAAATACTACTATAAACATATTCCATGCGGAAATCATTATATACAAACACACACAGTTAACTTCTCAATACAAAATACATTACTTCCAAATTCAAAATCCAAATGAAAATGTCTACCACTGATGGGGGGGGGGGGGGTAGCAATAATTTATTTCTATTTTGATAGAAGAATTTGCTTTAAAGCCCTTTTATTAAATTATAGCCAAAAATGATTTAATGTTTTGTTAATGAAATACATAACTTGCATGGCTTGCTTTTTTTATGATTTAGGTGTGACTTCTGTTACAGTTAATTAGATCTCAAATGAAAGTAAGATTTACATCATCCTCCACTGGAATTTAACTTCACAACATAGAAAGTATATTTCCATCTGTCTTTCCTAGGATTTCCTAGGAGCCATGGTGATGCAGTGGTTAGAATGCAGTATTACAGGCGGTATATAAGTGCTATTGCTATATTCTTACTCCTATCACAGGTTTAGATTCAACATGACATTGAAATATTAGGGAAAGGCTTGGCTTGTGGGATTGTACACACTTTCTTAAACAAAGATATCACATGTACACAGAATTCATATTGAATATTACTCAACAATCCCATGTTGTATCATAACTGCCATTATATATGTATGAATAAGACTTATAGAGGAAAGATAGTAAAATGTTCAGAAAGTGTTTGAGAGTAAAATGTAGCATTAGGACAGATGACATTTTTGTTTAAGAAAGTGCAATTGTAACTCCATCAATTGCTAGATGATTAATCAATACAGCAAGGTTCTTAGTCTCCCACTGAAATTCTACTTCTAAATAAGCGCGCTATATTAAACATTGGCCATAAATATACCAAAATGCAGATGTTTTATTATACTTACTTTGCAATTCTTCATCAAGAGCCTTTACTTTTCCTCTTTTTTTCACTAATTTGATATACCGTTCTTTATCTTTATTATTATTCCCATCAATTGCAACACCTGTAATATAGAATATTGTATAGTGTTTCTGATTATTTAACATACCATAACTTCCACTTTCGCAGTGGATCACGGGGAAAACCAAGGCTTGCACATCATGACATTTGAATATCTTTTCCAAGGCTTTCATTGCTACTCTACCAAATGCTAGTCAGTGATGTATTTCTTGCCTGCTTGTTCCTTTACTGTTGAAAGTTGATCCAAAGATATCCTTTGATATCTTCATTGATAATTCTAAGGCTGGTTGCCCTACCTATTGCCATTTATAGTCTTCATTGTATTTAATTTTAGTCCCATTTTCATTGTGCTCCATGACTTTAGTGCTAGGGCTTGCAGATTCTTTGCATTTTTGGCTATGTATCATCAACCTAGCACAAATTATTGCTGTTTCTTCCTCCAGTTTTAAAACCACACTCATATTCTTCCAATCCAGTTTTCTTTAATATGTATTCCATATATAGGTTGAATAAATAAGGGGAGAGAGTGCAGCCCTGTCACACTCTGCTGCCAACTTAGACCCAGTCTATTTCATCATGTTCTCTCCATACTGTGGTTTCCTGGCTTGTATATAAGTTGACCCAACCTGTTATAAGTGACCCTATAGGTTGAAGTTATTACAAAATAAATAAATAAAACTCTATCTAAGATTGTCTTATAAGTTTATTTGTATCTCATGTCAATGGTTCAGCAGTTTATTTTTAAACATTGTCCAAGAACCAAATACATCTCACAAAATGAAACTGTGGCTGGGTTAATTACAATATGGGAGCCCAATCAATATCTAGTCTATTCAGAGCCTGTTTCTAACAATTTTTGGGAAAAGCAATAGAAGCAAGATAAGACAACAATTGTCAGTGTCTGTGTAAGACATTTTACATACCTGCGGAATCATACCCTCTGTATTCTAGTCTTTGCAGTCCTTTTATCAGTGTTTCAAATATCTCTTTCCTTGTCCGAGGTACTTTGTAGTTCAAATAAGCAAAGATACCTGTTGAAGAGAGGGCAGTGAAAAAAAATGAAATACCAATATTTTGAAATACTAATATTTTGTCATTCATAAGTTAATATGAATTCCTTCTTGCCTAATTATCCCATTTTATAATACAGGTGATCCTCGACTTATGACCGCATTTGAATCCCAAATTTCCATTGCTAAGCAAGACAGTTAAGTGAGTTTTGCCCCATTTTACGATATTTTTGCCATGCTTGCTAGTGAATCACAGCAGTTAAATTAGTAATGTGGTTGTTAAATGAATCTGGCTTCCCCATTGACTTTCTTGGCAGAAGGTCGCAAAGGTGATCACATGACCCCAGGACACTGCAACTGTCATAACTAGTTGCCAAGTGTCTGAATTTTGATCTCTCTCTCCCTCCCTCCCTCCCTCCCCCTCTCTCCATGCAAACAAGTTTGCCAATTGAAATAAAATCTTATCAGTTATTTTATCATTTCCTTATTTCTTGTAAAGAAGATAGCTTTATGGTTTACTTGCTGTACGTAGTTTCATTAACAAAAAGGATAAGTAAAATACTATTAGCTGATAATCTTAGCTATTTTAATTTGGACAATCATTTGATTATATCTGATCAATTTATTTTGGTTGACTGCTTATTTCTGTTTTAGCTCATTTAAAACAAGATAACACGAATCTTTTACTAATCAGATCTTGAGCTACAGATGGCAATATATGTTATCTAGCACCAAAAAGTTGTACTTTTTGAACCACAGTTAAACAGCTATTATTCTCTGCCTTCCCAAAAATAGATTCACAAGACTAAGTCAGAATTTAGCCAAGAACTGATCTGGATAACTCTAGATTATAGCTAGTATTTCACAAATCTATTAGGGAGATTTCTAGTAAAACTTATTAAATCCTGTTTGCTGGCATGAATCACAACAGAAAAGTTGCCCCAGTCCAGCACAAAAATCTCCCAAGGCTAGGGCTGTTAACAATTTTCTCATGGATTCAGCTCAAGTTCTTTTCTATTTTTCCAGAGCAACATTTAAAATACTTTTAACATTTTCGCACATTCTCAATAGTTTTATACCCTCAAAAGACAGACATGTACATATACACATACATGCATATACACACACATATAAAAGATCTAACAGAGTTTTCATTTGAGGCAATATTTATATGCTTTGGTCTCTCCAGGAAAGGCCTTTTTGAGGGATCTATCCACAATGGAGCCAGTGTGTTGAGCTTGGTAAGGATTCCTTGTTTATACTGAATTCTAGCAATGCTCCTATTTAAGCATACAAAGAGACTCAGAGGCCACTAGAGACTTTTCATTGAAAATGATAGCAGCAGTCTAGACTGCCAAGGAATATATTACAGTTATTTAGGGTTGAGGAAAGAAAGTTTAGTTTCAATATATACATCCCCTTGTGCCTCCCCTTAAACAAACCGACTGTTCACTTTTAAAACATAAAGGCCACAATCCAACACAAAGTTAAAGTTCAGACCACAGGACTGATTCTTAAGTCCATGGTTTAATAGTAGGTGTGACTAATAGCATCCCCCTCCTCATTTTCCATCTTCCATAAACAGATGGGCCTCTCTTGTTTTAGTGCTGCTCAAACTGGTTTAGAAATAGCTTGGATTATATGATAAATCATCCTGAAGTTCCAAGAGATTAAAAAAAAAACCCTGAACAATCCAAAGTCTAAATTCACAATGAATAAACGTCTGTATCATATTCTGCATTTTTCCTTATTGAAATGAAAGTCACAAATGTTAATCATAGTTGAAAATACCCTATTTCTTCTCTAGCGTGAAGGATCCTTTTTTTTTATTCTTGCAATTCCATTTGGAAATTGATATATTATGTCAATTTTGTCTTTTAAATGCTATTATTTCTTAGAGGCAATAACATTACACTTAAAATTAGACACTTTAAAAAGATATACAGTTTTTAATGTTCAGACAAGAAAGAAATCTAAAAATCTTTGTGGCAGTGTAAATAGGCATCATTTTATTGTGGCACAAAATAACTATGGCAAATGCACAAACATGAATAACCTGTAGTACAAACATTATCCAGAGGATAAAGTTCTATTGTTAACTAAACCACTTCCCCTTTGACCTCATAATCTTTTCTCTTCAGCATGTTATTCTTTTCATTATTCAAGAGATAAGAAAGGGCTTTAAGTACTTCTACTTACAGAAGACCTAATCATTGAGTTTGATAAAAACAGAACAGATAGAGTTGTTTTAAAATGATTGCACAGAAATAATGTCACAGGAAAGGGCCTTAGTCTCCATAAATGAATGAAGCACTTCTGCTATGACACTAAAAAAATAGTTCAAACAGAGAGTTAGCTAGCAGTCATACAAGCTAACCTTTGTTTTGAGATTCCTCCTTTAATATCCTAAAAAGACTTTGAAGCTCTTGATTCCTTTTTCAGGAATGCAACTGGTTGGTAACGAAAAGGCCCATGGCGAAATTCCACAAGAATGTCAATGCTTATTTAACCAGAATCAAGCTAGGATCCTTTTATATTTTATTCATAACAAGTAAGCTCATCACCCTTTCCCTTATCTTTGTTGCTTAGCTATGTACTGAAGCTTCTTCAAACAAGTTGTCTTTCACATGTGTTTGGACTGAAGCTCTCAGAATTTCTCAGCTATTGTCTATACTGGCTAGGAATCTTAGGTGTTTTAATCCAAGCAAATCTAGGAGATGCCATGTTAAGGAAAAATGATGCATTGCTCACTGTTAAAGTTCACCTCCTCACCAAGAAATCTATTTTCCATGATGAACGCAATATGTTGAGTGGATTCATCTCTAGCTGTAATTAGATTTCCTTGTAACTATTTTGCTTCCTCTTTCCTCTTACGAAATATTCCATTTTTAAAACGTATTGAATTCCCTCCTCCATTCTACCAACAGTGATCCTGTATTCTCATGCAGTTAATTGGTCAAATGTGAAATGTACCTATTGATACTTTAGATACTTGACAGAAAATTATCCTTTAAAACAGTTGAAAGACATCATAAAAAGAATCCATCCCAACCATCATTGGTCAGGAAGGCACCTTCAAAGGTATACAAGGTTGGAAATGGAGAGTTAGACTTGTTCACTGAAGAATGGAGGGCCACCTTGAACTGTTGGAGGAAATTCAGGACATACATCTAATAAATAACTTAATAGTGGCCAACTTTGTAACCCTAGATACTGTTGGATTCCTATAAGCTATGCCCATTGGTTATGCTAGCTGGGAATAATAGGAATATAGGGCAATCACATCTGGGGATCCTGTTGATATGAAATTCTGGAAGTGGTAGCTCCAAAATATCTAGGGATCTCCTTTGGTTGAAGAAGACTGTACTAGTATTAGACTTTAAGGCTCTTTTGCGTAACCAAGCACTATAGTTCTAATGTGCTAGAAATCCCTCCATTTAAAATAATGTACCAACTTAGAAACCTAGGCTTTTGCTTAATGACCTCACTGGTAAAGTTATTAAACTCACTGATATTTCTACTTATGGAGTAAAAGATTGGCACAAAAAAAGGTCAGCCTGGCTTATTATTTATAATGCTAATTATACACAACTAGATTGCTACATATAACAACATATGAAAAGGTGAAACATCACACAAACTTTACATTTCTTACATAGCTTTTGTTTGGGTGGACATATTTTAAAGAGCTTTTCATTTCAAAGTAGGAAGCTTCCCTTCACCACTTCAGGCAACATTTGATTTATATCTTATTTTAATCTCACCAAACTTTTCTACAACATCAATAATGGAAAGTGCTTTAAAATCACACCAGACCCTTGACCTAGTATTCTGACTCAGCCATACAATCTCTTGATTAGCATTTGGTTGAGCAGTGGAACATCCCTATTTCTGAGTCAAAGCACAGATGTCTCACTTTAGATAAAGTGATTTCAGTATGTTTGTTGATATGTGTTGAATGGGTAACCAAGATTAACACAAGACATTCCTTACCAGCTTGAGCACAATAAACTAATTCTGAACAATTTAGATATAACAGGTTTTCTGGAACAAAATAATCTTTTAGAACTCAAAAGCTGTAATCTGTTCACCTTGCAAAGAAAATACATGGCTTAATTGTCTGAAAGGAAACTGATTTCCTATTGTAATATACAAATGTAAAACAAGTTTTATTTTGATATTCTCAATCCAAAACCTTATTTATGGTTCAGTTGTATAATCCATACAATCCATTTTATTATACTTTATTACATTTATGGGCACCGGTCCCCTTTTTCTCTGTATTATGCCCCTATCATAGCTATGCCTTTTTCAGATGCTTAATAGTGCATGAAAAAACAGACATTGCAAGGAATTGGAAAAGAAAACTTAACCCCCCCCCCCCCCCNGAATTGGAAAAGAAAACTTAACCCCCCCCCCCCCCGCATCCCAGCTTAATACATGCAGAGAAACTGCATGTAAGGAAGGCTTTATCTGCACTTAACAGAAACCATGGCCCTGTGCACCTTTTTCACATTTGACAAGGCTTATACTGTTGTTTCTGGTAAAATGCAGTTTGAGCAATAATGTGCTAAAAGTTCACTTATCTTAGCCCAAGGACCTATTTGCCATCAATACACTGTAGTCCAGGAAGGAAACTACATACTTGAACTGTCCCAACAAGCAGGATTTGCATCCACTAAAATAATTCCTGAAGCTAACTCTCACTGTAGTTTTACTTCCCTGTTGTAGGCAAAAATAATTTTAAATGTGTGCTTTGCTGGTGATCCAGTAAAAAGCATTTTTTAAAAAGTAGTATTCAAATATGCCATACGCTAAATAAATAAATCACCAAGTAGTATTCCCCAAGTATGGAACTTGGAGAAGGAAAATTAAAAAGAACCCTGGATGAGAATTTAGCAGCTAGCAAATAACCCTGGAGGAGCACTTTTGCTTTTCAACATTCGCTTTCATTAAAGATTGGTCCTGCTAATAATCAGAAGTTAGATTTTCTACAGTACCCACTGCTTCACAGTCACATTTCAGGCCAAAAGGCTAGAAGGAAGAAGCTCGTTCTTGCCCGACTGCTTTCATGCCCTTGCCACGTATCTCTCTTTTTGAGAGACACCAACCCAACGGGGCTCCCTTTGAGAAGATGCACCAACCCAATGGGGCAAAACTTAAGTTTGGCTTTAAACTACTGTACTCCATCAAAAACTAAAGGAGGAGGATGCTGGGGGAGCAAAGCCAAGCAAGCACATGGCCAGGTCGTCCTATTCCAATGGCCACCCGCGGGAAGGAGGGGCAGTGGAAGGAAGAAAAAAGAAAGGAAAATGAGGAGGGGAATGGGAAGGGAAAATAGAGGGAAGTGTGGCTCAGAAGCACGCCTCCTCCTGCGCCTTTTTATGGACGGGCGGGGGGGGGGGAAGAGTGTCGGAGGGGCAAAGCATTCAGCTTCCATTTCCTTTCCGACCACCAGGCACCCCCTTAGGAAGAAGGTAGATCTTACTACTCGGTTGGAACGGCGGAGCTTTTACATGGCAGGCGTTCTTTCTCTTCTTCTCCCGCCCCACCCCCCCCCCCCCCCCCCCCCACCGCAGTCCGAACAACTAGCACCCCTGCTTTGGGCCCACATGTGCAGCCTTTCCGCCGCTCTAACTGCGCGGAGAAGCTGGCAATCAGCCAACTCCGCTCCTTCCCTCCCTCTTCCCTTCCTTTCCTCACTCACCGCACATGGTTGGTGCCCGACCGCACACGCAGCCCCGTTCAGTCGCTGAGAAGCCTGGAACCCCGCGTACCTCCCTGTCACCTCCTCTTTCTCCTTCGCCTGCCTCTTTATAACGTGTCTTGGACCAACCCCCTTGGGTGGTTCATTGGTTGAAAGCGGGAGCGCAGGGAGATGGAGGGGGGGGGAGAGAAGAAGGTTGCTCTCAGCTTCTTGCTGGCTCCAGCCGTCACCCTGACTCACGAGATGGAACCAAGAGGGGGGGGGGGGGGGGAAGGCTAGGAGGTCGAAGGAAAGGAGGGGACTTTTTGTCCCCGGGAGGAGCCGCCTACGTCCCGGGATGGGGGTCCGGTCTGCCTCCAGATGTTCCCGAACTCCAATTCCCAGCAACCCCGACCAGCGTGGTCAGCGAGAGGTGGGGTTTTGGGATTTCTAGACTCAGGTTCCTCCTCCCTAATTAGCGGCGGAAGAGTAGCAAATGATCTTCATCTTCTCTACCCCGATGCATCGATCAGCTTCATAATAAGCATTTTTCATCCTTCACCTCTCACAATACTTTTGGGCATGCTGCGCGGGG
>NW_015388137.1:339592-342684 GCF_001527695.2 Protobothrops mucrosquamatus
TTTTGTTTACATTGTTCTTTATCATTATATTGATATTTTTATCTATTCCTATCCAGTCACTTGTGCAAGATATACTATAATTTGAATTTATTTATAGATTATAGGGAATCATTTTAGGCATAAGCTAATTGAAAGGAACATTTTACTCTATAATTCAATAAAATGTAATAAAAAGAAAAAAAAGAAAGGAACTAGATTGGACAATTTCAGTCAGAAAATCATATTGTTTACTATTCAGGATATGAAATTACAGAGAAGGAATACCATCTCATTCATAGTTAGGAAAAATACAGTATAACAAAGCCAGTACTTGAGTACAATGTGGTCAATGACTAAATAAGATTAAATACACTTTGCTGACAATCTTCAAATGTGACATTTATTCAGGTTTATGCTCTAATCACTGATGCAGAAAAAGAGGAGCTTGTTGAGTGTTATTTGAGTCTTCATTCACAAACAGCAGATCTTGCTTGCATATTTTGTTGATACTAGAAAGTATCAACAAAATGTGCAAGTAAGATGTGCTGTTTGTGAATGAAGATTCAAAGGCCAAAGTTAAAAATAGTAAGGAGGAAAGTGTCGTTGGATTGTATGACCTAGTACAGGATCCCTAACCCCAGGGCTGCGGACCAGCACTAGTCCATGGCCCATCAGAAACCAGGCCGCACAAGCGACAGAAGCCCTATCCATGCATGCACAGGATGCAAGCAGCATGGGAAACCATACCCCCCATCTGTGAAAAAAAAATTATCCATGAAACTTGGCACCCAAAAGGGCTAGGAAACAGAAATGAAGCTGGAGAATAAAATTTCAGGAGAATCTCTCTAGTATTAAAAAATGAAGCCAGTAATCAGTACTCCTCTATTGGAAAGTTATCAGAATCAACACTGTTGGAAGACCAGAAGGACCAGGTTGGAGACAGATCATTCTGGAAAAGATTTATTTACGTGGGTATTTATTTAATCATATTTGTATAGTCATTCATCTCACATGGTGACTCTAGGCAACATATAATTAAAATATATAAAAACCATTAAAACAACCAATTTAAATTAAAAAATAAACAAGTAAAAATTAGAAAAAGAAAGTGGTGACAAAATAGAGAGTGTATTCTATTAATTGTCATATCTAACAGTGCCCATTCCATCATGGGATCTCCAACTAGTTGAAAGGACCATGTTTTAAGGGGCAGCAGGATTGGGACCAGCCTTACCTCCGGGGAAATGATTTTACCATAGGGCAGGGACCACAGCAGAAAGACTTTTTTCCTAGGTCCTGCTCAACAAACTCTATGGCTGATAGGACCCATAATATGCCTCTCCCACTGGATAACCATCTGATAGCCAGAATTAATCAAAATCAAAACCCATCTGGTTCTATTGCATCAGTTTCAAACTATTTGATAAAGCATTTGATAAAGTAGACCACAACCTACTCCTTGGTAAGCTACAAAAAGGTAGAATAGACAACATCACCACCAAATGGATCTGTAGCTGGCTGGCAAACCATACTCAACGAATAGTCCTCAACGGCAGTACATCCACATGGAGAGAAGTAAGCAGTGGGGTACCACAAGGTTCCATCTTAGGCCCAGTACCCTTCAATATCTTCATCAATGACTTAGATGAGGGAATTGAAGGGGAACTCATCAAATTTGCAGATGACACCAAACTGGCAGGAGTAACCAACACCACAGAAGATAAACTCAGGATACAAAAAGATCTTGAGAAACTTAAACAATGGGCCCTATCCAGTGGTGGGATTCAGCCAGTTCGTACCAGTTCAGCAGAACCGGTAGCTAAGTTTTTGTTGCCCAGGCCCAGAATGGACTTCCGGAAGTGGCATCCACACAGAGAACCAATTGTTCACATATTTGAATCCTACCACTGAACTAAGTCCATCCACCTAGCTGCTGATCTTCACCTTTTCTTCTTTCCTTCTACTTTTCCCAACACAGGACAATTTAAGTATAGTCACTTCTGCTTTGAAAGAGAACTCAAGGTTGCTTGAGTTTCAATGTGGAGAAAAGCAAAGTTTTACATTTAGGCAGGAAAAATCAAAGGTACAAACACAGATTGGATGAGACCTGGCTTAAAAACAATAACTGTGAGAGGGACCTTGGAGTCATAGTGGACGATCACTTAACCATGAGCCAGCAGTGTGCAGCAGCAGCCAAAAAAACTAATGCAATCCTGGGTTGTATAAACAGGCATAGAATCAAGATCACACAAGGTATTAGTACCGCTTTACAAAACCCTAGTAAGACCTCACCTGGAATACTGCAGCCAATTTTGGTTACCATATCACAAAAAAGATGTTGAGAGTTGAGAGAAAAAATTCAGAGAAGAGCAACTAAGATGATCAAAGGCCTGAAGGTTAAAACATATGAAGAACAGCTGCAGGACTTGGGTTTGGCTAGTCTAAAGAGAAAAAGAAATAGGGGAGACATGATAGCAGTATTCCAGTATTTGAGGGGCTGCCACAAAGAAGAGGGGGTCATGTTATTCACAAAAGCACCAGAGGGAAGGATGGGAAACAATGGTTGGAAACTGATCAAAGAGAGAAGCAACCTGGAATTAAAGAGAAACTTCCTGACAGTGAGGACAATTAACCAGTGGAACAGCTTGCCCCCAGAAATCATGGGCACTTCATCATTGGAGATTTTTAAAAAGAGGCTAGACAGTCACTTGTCTGAGATGGTATAGGTCTTCCTGCTTGAGAAGGGGGCTGGACTAGAAGGCCTCCAAGATCCCTTCCAGCTCTATTCTATTCTATTGTGAATAGGCCAAAGATTATAGACAAGGTAATTACCTTTCTCCTGTGGCTTTCCTTTCATCTTTTTTCAGTGGTCAAACATCTTCTTGTCAAGATACTGTAGCATGAATGGGAATAGTATGACTTCTGTGCAACTGGTTCCATCCCGTAGAGTTGGAAAACTGAAATTGACAGATGATCAGCAAAAGCCTGTTATTTTCTGGTCACTGCATCAGCAAAGGTCAGGTTACTGCCTCTAAAAGAAAATAGACTCATAGATAGCATTTCAGAATACAACTGAAAGAGCATTTAAAAACAACATTGCATTATTATGTCCC
>NW_015388137.1:343292-364871 GCF_001527695.2 Protobothrops mucrosquamatus
TAATAAATTACAAGTGAGAACAAGACCATTATAATATATTTGAGGACAATATGAGTTGCTAATGGATTTTGCATGTGCATCTGGTTGACCATTGTGGATCCAGTCAGAATGTCTGGATCAATGGGCGTTTTGTTCTGATTTAACTTTATTCATCTTGCGTTCTCTGGATAATTTTCAATGAAAGAACTTCCGGTGTGTGTGTGTCAGTACATTGCAGATATCTCTTGACTAGTGGGATCCAGTATGTTGGCAGTCTTTAGATCAGAAATACTATTGTGCCTAGAAATCTGTAAGGTTATTAAATGTATGACTTGGCTTTGGTTGGGCTTATGGCATACTGGTCAAAATTTGCCTAAACTGGAGATATTGTTCTTACTGTTAGCAGGAAATGTTGCATCTGGCACTGGTATGACTAGGGCTAGGATCTATTTTACTAAAAAGGGATGTATGAAAGCCTCAATTGTTCAGAGCCATGTCTTTTTAGTTGATTTTTTTTTTAGTTTCTATTTTTTTACACATTTTTTAGAATGGTAGAAACAGTATCTTTTTCTTTCATTTCTTCTAATTGCATAGTTATTCTACTAATAATAGTAATTAAAAAAATGAGAATGAATGAAAGGATGTTAGAAAATATGAACTAGGAAAATGTACATCGCCAGGGATGTGTATGAAAACAAAAATCCGTAAGTTGATCATAACTGCATGTTATGCTGCAGGTAATCAAAGGACCAGAGGTATATTTTGGGTAAAATGGTACAACCAATTGTGAATGAATGCAATTCAGAAAAAAAAAATATTCTGCTCATGACAAATGCACGAATGGGAAAAATATAAGAATGTACAGAAAGTTTAAGTGCTATATGAAAAAGTATTAGAAGGCGGACTAATTTCATAACAGGCTGATTTGAAGCTCATATAGGAAAAGAGGAATACAAAATGCTTGGAATAGAGTGAAAAATATTATGTTAATAGTCAACTCGTGACCTGTTGAATCGTCCTATTTTCCACATATAATATAAGCTTGCACTGTTTCTGGCCCCTCAACTCTCAGGAGAGCCCTGGTGAAGCTGACCTCCTCTGACCTGTAGAACTGCCTGCCATTTCGCTGGGAGGAGGCGGATCCAAGTAACCATGGATCACAAGGAAAAATGCACGCACCCCCCCCCCGCTCTCCATTCCTCAAAGTTGCCCTCCCTCCAAAGAGGAAGAGAGCTCACCCTTGAACTGCCAGTGCCCCTTGCTCTTTAGCAGCCTCCAATCACTCTTTTACCCTTTCTCTGTCCACATATAGCAGTGATGGCGAACCTTTTAGAGACCGAGTGCCCAAACTGCAACCCCAAACCCACTTATGCATTGTTGGGTGCTGGCTGGGTGTGGCCCATTGGCTGGGTGTGGCCAATTGGGTGGGTGTGGCCATTTGGGTAGGCTTGGCTGCAGTGGTAACGGCAGACTGGGTGGGACTAAAAAGTTCACTCAATCAATTCCAACTTTGCAAGATCTTTTTTTTCCCCGCGAGAAGTTGAAATTGACTCATTGATTGAACCTTTTTTTTTTTTTGCACACGGCGGCGGAGGCCTAAAATGAAAAGATTTTATAAAACCCAGTTGAAGGCCTAGGACTGGGGCAACAGCATGCGTGCCCACAGAGAGGGCTCTGAGTGCCGCTTCTGGCACCCGTGCCATAGGTTCGCCACCACTGACATATAGGCTTTTGCTATTTCCCCTCCATTCACAACCCTCTAGAGCAGTGGTTCTCAACCTTTTTAATGCCGCGACCCCAACCGGTCATAAGTCGAGGACTAAACCGGTCGTAAGTCGAGGACTAAACCGGTCGTAAGTCGAGGACTATCCAACCGGTCGTAAGTCGAGGACTTTCCCTGCCCGGGAGCGCCGCACATGCGTGGTTCCGCCCCCTGTGCCAGCCGAGGCGTAGCTGGCAAGTGCAGAGACAGAGCAGGCCGACCACCAGCTGGCCCAGCTCAAGGGAGGTAAGGCACCCGCCGGAAAAGGGGAAAAAATGGCAGACAGCCTTGCTTGGCGACCCCCGTGAATGGTCCATCGACCCCAAATGGGGTCGCGACCCATAGGTTGAGAACCGCTGCTCTAGAGATCCCTAGTAAAACTGTTCTTTTTTTCTCTTCAGGTGACCCACAGAACTGCCGGCCACCCTTTGTGGGGAGGGGGAACAAAGGGGGCTGTGGACTTCAAGGAATACCACTGCTCCCCATTTTGATATATTCCCAAGGACTCCCGCCCTCTAGGGAGGAAGAAAACTCCCTCGTTGACCTTTAATGCCTCCAGCTATCGCAAACTTGCCAGCAGGCATCCAGGTTGCTTCCTCATTCTTCCCTCACTAGTCACTGGCATTAAGAGATTTCAAATTTTGACCTCAGCCCCAAGGCCAATTGGGAACAGAAGCCAGGGGGAAGGTGGGAAAGAGGATAGGGATATACCCCTCCAATCTTCCCTTCCTCCACACAATGTGTAAGTTTCTGGGAAACGTACTTGGAAAGTGTGGTGATCCTGCCAAATTTTAATCCCACAGGAGTCATGGGTCACAGAATTTGGATGCATTCTATCAGTTAGCCCATTTGAAGTATGTTGATTCAAAAATTGTTGCTCTATGATGCACCATTTCACTCAATTGAAGGCTACAAAGTATTAAACAGGCACAACAATTTTGGATGTATATAGATAGAATACCAGAGAAGTGCATATAATTACACTAATGGGAAATGTGAAAAAGAAAGCTTAGTGGAATGATGAAGCTACGGAATCTATGGGTAAAGAAAAAAAGGCTTTCAAGGGAATGATTACTGCAGAAAGGAAGGCTGAGATATTGCATCATAGGCATAGAAAGAAAAACTGCAAAGAATGTAGTCAAAGAGAACAAAGAACAGTTAGATTAAAAAAAGGAGAAAAAGTGAATTCTTATGATGGAAATAAAAAATTGTTGAAGAGGGGGGAGAGAAGATTAACCAGCACAGCAAATCTAAATGAAAAATAAAAGTTATGAAATTGCTTGGAATGAAACTGAAGTGAGGGAATGCTGAAATGAGTGTTTTGGTAGATTGATATGGGAATGATAGTAATAAGTTGAAAAATAGAACTGAAATGAATGTTATAAATGTTGGTGTTGAAAACAAAAAAAAAAGACGAAAAGGAAGTAATAAATTCTGTTATAATATTGAAAAATTGTGAGTATGCATTGTAGATGATATTACTGAAGAACTGTTAAAATATAGGCTGTGATATGCTTATGGGTGACTACGCAATTTATTTAAAATGAATGTGAAGACTGCCTCTGAGCCTGATAATTGAATAAACATTATTCTTCCTTTGTACAAAATGACAAGCATAAAAAGTGAAGGGGGTTATGTGCCCAGGAATTCAATCAAATTCTGATTGAAAGGGTAAAAAAGATGGCTATGATCAAAATGGTGGAAGCTTTAAGGCTTCTCTCAATAACACTAAAAATATAAGTAAGCATTATCAGCATTCAACTATGCAAACATCTTATAAGATTTATGATAAGAAAACCAATGAAGCTATCATGAAAATATTCTAGCAACTGCTATTGATTAAAAATAAGCCCTATTTATAATGAAATCAAGATTCAGTTCCTGCTAATTTTTCTCTCTCTCACGAATGGTGCAAAAGGCTTGAAAATCACTTTTAAATGGGAGGGATAGTTTTTACCTGTCCCTTATTTGAGGAATGGACTTACCTGGTTTCAAACTTTTTGCTTCTAATGCTGTGAAAACTGGTTCTCACAGCATTTTTCTGCCAGACAGTGGATATGCTCACCAACTTTTAAGAGGCACTGAGAACTGTATTAATGGGAGTAGTGAAATGTTTTATATCTTTGAAAAAGTGTATGATAAAATGAAGTGGCTTCAGTTCTAGAATGTTTTACAAAAATATGAATTGAAACTTGAGAAGTATGATGAATGTACAGAATTATCAATTGTAAGAGGAATGGAATTCCCATGATTAAAGACTAAGCCTAAATGAGAGAAGAAAAATAGCAGGTTATGACTATCACTTCACACTCTCTCTTGTAAACTTCCAGAAAACTCTTGGTTGGCATTTTTAGAGAGAGCAGGCTGATCTGTATAGAAATGATTGGACTCAGATTTCGTATCTATTCCTTCTTAGCCATTCTATTATTCCTGGGAATGATGGTGCTAATCAAGTAATAATTTGAAGCAGATTTAGCATAATACATTTTAACATATAATAATGTTTCATTGTCTCTTTCTTACATAACTTGAAGAGAATATTCTCTAAGACCCCACCTTTTTAAAAGTTCTCCTTTTTCTGCATTCATATTGATAAAATCAAAATTACTTTAAAATGTAGTACGTAGAATTACATTTAAGAATCTTCTACTAAAATGACATTTAAGAATCTTCTCCTAATTACATATAGTTAAAGGCTTTATGAAACATTTGGTAATTTTTATTGGCTAAGTAAAGTAAAAACTGACCCATCTGAAAAAAAACCCTGACCCATAAAAACAAGTAATGTTACCTTTCATTATTTAAAACATGTAAACTTACATTGGATTAAGAAATTGCCTTGCAAATAGTTTATTTTCTTAATTATAGACTTAGGTAAGATTGTGTTTAATAAATAGATAATATAATAGAAACACTTCCATGTTAAAATAAATTTTAATTTAGTTTTAATGCCTTCTAAAAGAAAAGGACTAAAATGGTGATTTCATTACCAAAACATAATATCCCCACATAATAACATAATATGAGAGCCACTTTGGTCTAGGGGTTAAGGCACCAGGCTGGAAGCCAGGAGATTGTGAATTCTAGTCCCAGCTTAGCTATGACAGCCAGGTGGGTGACTTTGAGCCTCTCTCAGCGCAATTTACGTCACAGGATTGTTGCTATGGAGAAAATAGGAGGAGGAAGGAATATTTTGTGTGTTCACCACCTTGAATTATTTATACAAATAATAAAGGTGGGATATAAATAAATATATCTGGATTATACAGAAGCAATACAATACTGTATGCCAATCTTTTTTTAATAAACAGTAACTTTTACTGCTCTTGCTGTAAAAAACTGTTTTATTGTTGGTATCAGAAGTAATAATATATAAGAGAAACAGATTTTGTAGATGGCTCAAGAATTATACTAATTTTGGTTTAAAAATTATCTTTGCCTGAAATAAAAACAGTATTCAAAGAAATAAACAATAAAAAGGTAAATTAAACCATGTTTAAAGGATAAACAAATGTAATACATTACTTGCACACAAAATAATCATTTAAAACTTATGAAAAATGGTAAAAACTAAATTGGAAATAAATATATTGATGCTTTTTCTTGGGAACAACATAAGAAGTCCCTTTTTGCACACTAAAAAGCAATCCTCTGAAAGTGAGATCTTCTTAAGGTATAAAGAATTCTATAACGTGTCAGACAGTGTCTCAGATAGCTAAGTCTTCAGCTGTCAAATGTGTTTAAATTTTAACACCAACATCTTCAGTTGAACTCAGAAAGCATGGCTAGGCAACACTCACTGATTCAGCAATGAACATTCCCTAGAACTCAGAAATACTATATTCCACCTCTGAGGAGAATAGCAGTTCCAAGACACCTTGCAGTATTTCCAGTCCTGATAAATTGCTTCTGGAAATGGCCAAACTGTCACTGAAATGTCATGGTTAGGAGGTTTGATATAGTCTAAAGGAAGAGCAAATTGCTATGGCATTTTTTTACTACACCCTGTTCCCAAATTGGTGAACTTTTTACATCTTTCTCAAAAAAGAAAAAAGGCAATCAAATGAGTTCATAGTACCATGCATTGTGTAGTTGCTATATTTTGCACCAATGATCTTAGCTGTAAACAGAATATGTATAATTGTTCCCATACTGAATTCATTCGGAAATAGCAACATAATGTAACATAACATAACATAGAACATAACACAGAATATAACATAACATAAAAACAACAAACATAACAACATAACATAATAAATATAACATAATATAACCTTCCCTATTTGTGAGCTGGTCACAGACAATTTTATTATGCTTTTCCTGGAATAGCTAAGGAAGAAAAAGAGGAAGGCTAAAGCCATGTGAATCACATTCAACTCCTACTTTATTAATGGAAGTAATAGCCTGCAATTTTAAATATTCATTAAAACAAATTGATATTAACCCTATGTTTCACCTTTACATTTATTTCTTAAAAAAAAACTTTTTTTTTTTCAAAAACAGAGGTAAAAACATTGAACTTATAGGCTATGAAACAATTTGGAATACTATTAATAATAATATGAAGAGCACTTTAATTAATGTAATTAAATTCCAAATATACACATGTATATGATACACTAGAAATTATGTATAGTGTAAAGTAGTATATGTGTGTGTTTGTACAGTGTATATACACACTGCATGTGTGTGTGTGTGTGTGTGTGTAGTCTCAGCAGTCTTTGTAACGTCCTGCCAGTTTCCAACAAATAAAGTTAATAGGGAAGTTCAAAGTGGCTTGCAGGCAAATAAGTGTGGCTGGCTATAGAAACTAAATTAAGTAAATAAAAAGAAATAAGTGGCTGCTACAGAGCAGGGTAAGGGGTGTGAAGGCTGTGTACAGAGTAGCATGAGTACAGAGAGGCTTGGGGTGGCTGTTGTGAGGCATGTGAGGGTCCAGTGCAGTGCAAGCAGAGTGAGGTTTGTGGTGGCTGCTGTGAAGTGGAGGAAGGTATGTGAGGGTACACAAGGGCTGTTGCAACATGAGATTTACCTGAGCAGCTTGCAACTTTCTTTGCAGCTTCCCCATTGAAATTGCTTGCAGGAAGTCAGCAGGAAAGGTTGAAAACTTATTCAGCACTATCATAACTTTGAAAGGTTGCTGAGCAAGTGATTGTTATATGAGGACTAATTCTAATACAGGCATGTCAAACTGCTGACCCGCAGGCTGGATGCATCATGCCAAAAACGCGCCCACTCCATTGCCGGCAATGGGGGAAAAGTCGCGATACATCATGCGACATCATGTGACGTTGCGAGTTTGACATGCCTGTTCTAATAGATTAGACTGGAATGATTTAGAATTGGAATTAAAATGGAATACATTAAGCGTGGTTTTATGTATTGGCACTACAATCATGTGATTTTGTGCAATAATCATGAAATTGATGCCCACATTATTGGTCATCCTAAAACAGTTAAGCCAATATAACTGCATGAAAATTCCTGAAGGAATTCTTGAAAGAAAGAAAAAAAGTGCATGATCTGCTAACCCTCTACTTCCATTATCCTTAAACAACATAACTGATGTCTGTGCTAGCTAGGAATTGTGGGAGTTAACATATTATACAACTGCAGGATTAATTGGGAAAGACTATGGTAGCTAATAGACATTTGAAGATACCCAGCTGGTCTGCCTGACTATCACATATGGAAAACAAATTAAGATAAAACAGATTTAAGAATGATCTGCCAAAATGACGTGGTCAAAGGTGTCAGGCAGTCATCTATGTGCTAAGTTCTTTTCCAGTGACCTCACTTAAAAGGATTCACACATTTCCTTATATATGATAACACTTGTGTACTTTGGAGGATATGTTAAATGAGACAAATAATTTTTCTTGAGCAAAAGAGGCAAAACAAACAGTGATGGGTGGCATCTGCTAAAGATGCAATTTGCGGGAAACAACATTAGGAAAGGTTAAGTAATAGTATAAATTGCCAACAGTAACTTTTTACCACTGGCACTAAATACTAGACTTGGTATCCATGATACATGGATTACATGCTGTTTCTTTTATGAAATATAGGATGAAGCAAGAATAGGTTCCGTCCAACCGAAACCGATTTGCCAGACATTCCATCATATAAATGATGGAAAGATAGCCTAAATATTTGTAGTGGGGGAGGGGAAAAGGTTCATATATTAGCTAATCTCTCTAGGAGTAAACAAGACTGATAATTAAAACTCTTCGTCCTCCCCATCAATACTGTAGCCAGAACATCAGCATTCCCTCTGAAGGCCAAAGATGATACACAGATATTCCTTAGCACGTTTCCCCCTAAGCTTCGGCCATTTAATTGGGTCAATATACATCAGGGAATGGGAAGGGCAGATGACAGAAGAGGGTGGAAATAATGGGAACACGAAGAAGTAGTTGTTCCAGCTGCTGCCCTTCCAAAATGTCAAGCTTGTTGTTTGTCTACCAATGGCCTGCTTTGTTTTTAGAAGTATGAAAAACAACATGCTTTTATCATCTATTTTTTTTTCCCTGAAGTCGGTTTCTAAAATGTCCTTAAAAAAATAACTCGCTCTGGAGGAAATGCTCTGATTATTCCATCCCCACAGATTAATGCTTGTAAATGTATCTATATGGGCAGTATATAGATCGCGTAATTTACTTTCCGAATCACAGATGTAGGGATTAAATTCTTTTGCAACAATAGATAGTCCTCACTTAGCGACCACAACTGGGACTGGTAACTCTGTTGTTAAGCAGCATGGTTGCTAAGCGAGACATTGCACAATCATGACAGGCTCACCATGTCTCTGATCATTCGGTGATTAAGTGAGTCACTATGGGTTATTATGTGAGATATCACATGACCATGAATTGCAATTTTGCTGACAGCTTCTACATTAACTTGGCTTGTCAGGAGCTGGTTGTGAATCATGGAAATGACAATCTTGTAACCACGGGGACACTGTGACAGTTGTAAATATCTGCTGGTTGCAAAGAGCCCTGATGTCAATTATGTAATTGCAGGGATGTGGTGGCAGTCATAAGTACAATAACTGCTCATAAAGTTTTTTTTTTTCAGGGCAGTCATTAACTACTTCCAATGTCCAAAGGATAAGTATGAAAAACACACACAGGAATCACTGAACAATATATACAGGAAGTTACTTTCCCACCTGGATGAATTCTATTCAGTAACATTCTGGAAAGGGCAACAGAAAGTATCACTGAAGAATAGATTTCAGGGCAGATGCTTTATAGAAACCTCCATTGCCAACTATCTATTTTCCTTCCTTCCTCTCAGTTGAATAAAGGCAGCCTTCAAGGGACAGGATTAACAGGTGGAATAACCGGAATGCAACTTGGATTCATATAAAAACTGAAGGTCCTCATCAGATCACTCTCCTAAGCCATCTTGATATTCTTCTTTGTAGAGGTTATCTCAGTATAAATAGAGAAACCACTGTTAGTTTTTGTCTTAACCAATTTATGAACAGAACATTTGGTCAAACTATGCCAGCTCGAAGGCTAACATTAGTACAGACTCATGTCTGTTGATTTTACTCTTTTATGTATAAAGTCTTTACATAACATGAATATTAGCTAATTGAGCTTGCCAGCTTCTTTTACTCCTAGCCCACAGAATTCTGAAACATATAAAGTTAATAAGCATAAGAATTATGTTTTACAAATAACATAGCCTACTATTCTCTTTTCTTTTTCTTCCTAATCCTTGCATTACTCTGAAAATTACGCAGTGTACCGAATTTTATTCATTAACAAAATGTCAGATATTCTCTTGATAAAAATGTTGTACTTCCTGCAAAATGTCCAAGTAAATGCAAAGGAATTTATGCTGACACACAAAAGCATTGCTTTATCACAACATTAAATGAGCATATAAATTACGAAATATTGTTTTTCTGATATTTGTTGAGCCCTTGTTCTAATGACATTATGCTACCCTCACTGACAGACTAGTACAGTATTACACAATTGGGGGCTACTTCAGAGATTGTTTCCCAATCCACATTTTCTGCAACAGAATTCCTAACATCAAGCCCAGCTGTAATTTTACATGCCAAGATTGCTTCTCCCACATCTCATTAATTCAATTTCTTTTAGAGTGATCAATTTTGAATGCCAAATTTTCTCCAGCCGTAGTACTAAAGAAAATAAAAGCAAGATTCCTTCCAAAATAAAACCCTCCCCCAAACCCAAGAAAAATAAACAGCAAAAAAGCCATTTGGGGTCATGTTCCTATTTCTTAAAAAAGATAGCAGGAGGCCTGGTTACCAGTCTGAAATGCCTGTTTTTAAGCTATGAGTTCTGACAAATGTATCTTTTTCCACTGGTAGCATTCAGCCATAACACCAAACATCTCTTTCTATATTCTCTCCCTTATGCTTACAGCCTGCTGCCCCATTCTAGTTTACCTTGTAAAGAATTTGTAATGCTTAACAGAAAATTATCTTGATGAATGACAGACATCCACAGACCAAAGTTTCCTGCTTAATCCAAAGATTCTTTGTCTGCCTTCTCTGCTGTGGTGTCTACCCTGTGGAACATCATTCCCCAAAAGTTTGGAAGATCCTCACCTTTCTGTCCATTATAAAATTTGGTTCTACCCCAGGGGATAGGATCAGATTATGGGCTGGCCATGTCTAGAATTAAAGGCCAAGATTGAGATATCTATGAGGTGGCCTTGGTTAATTATTTTCCTGTTATTTCTATTACTTCATATCCTATTATTCATTTTTTCTGTCTGAAATGTTTAATATATTGTCTTCATGTTTCTATAAACTATAAGTTGCTCAGAGTTGTTTGGTGACTTGAGTGACTGTATTAACTGCATGCAGACTTGAATTCAATGATCTCTTCTGATAGATAGATAACCTTTATAGTCATTTTTTACTGTGGGCACACTGGCACACATTAAAAATGAAATTCTGTCGCCTGGTCTTGAAAGTGTACACATACATAATACATATATAAACATGATATATACAACATATGTATATACCTACACCCTTACATATAAACAACATATAAATATCAATCACTTTCCATTTTGAATACACAGCAGAAAGAGGAAGCTTGAGAGTTTACAAGGTTAATACTGTATGGAACAAAACTGACTGAATCTGGATATTCTGCTTCAGATACCACGAAGCCTCCTCCCAGAAGGTAACAAGGAAAACAGATTGTGAAGAGGATGTGTAGTGTCCCAGATAATCCTGCGGATCCTGCTCAAGCAACACTTATATGCTATGTCCTGGATGGAAGGGAGTGAATTGCCAATATTATCTTTTCTGCCATCTTCACCACTCTCTGCACTCTCTGCATGTCCCATGATTTTGGTATGGTAGCCTGGTAATATAGGTTGCTTCAAAACCAGTAAGCAGTGAGGCATTTATTGGAATTCTGAATTGAAAACTCAATTCAAATTCCAAGCAACACACACTTTAAAAGTTTGTCAAGGAAGCTGTGTTTCTGGAACAAACCACTGGGACACTATAATACTGTAGTAAGAGCTGGATAATTCTTCCTTATAACAGAATGTTCTGTAACCCCTTAATGCTGATTTATTACACTGGATTCTAAATGGGCTAGAGTTATTATCTTGAATTATTATATCGGGAAATTTCTAAGTCTTCGTCTCTGAAAATACAGAATTAACATTCACAGAAGAAAAATTTACCAGATAAACTATTTTAATGCCTATTCATCTTCAGTAAATGAGATCTGTGAACCTCCTCCACATTTGTAGATTCCTGCATCATTTGCTTTAACTATTTCTTCTAAGTAAGCTTAAAGATTCCACACACACCCCCAAAAAAATCTGCTAATGGACTCCAGAGCCTTGAACTCTTCAAACAGCTGTATTTTCTAAAGGCTCAGTTGCAAATGGAGTCCAGCTGCATGAATAAAATAATATGATTGCTGTATGTTTATTCACTTTATAATGTATAAAATAAAGTGACAAATGCAACATCTAAAGTGATCTAAACTAATGAGAATGTGTAAATGTGTAAACCAAAATCTTTACTATGGTCATAGACCAGAATAATAAAAATAAAATACAAAATAATTTTAGAACTAAGAAATATAAAATACACAATGTCAAAAAACATTTTAAAAAACTAACACAGAGAGATACAGACAAACACAGAAGCTAACACAGAAAGACACACACACAAAAATAACCCATACAAACTGATAAAAACATTAATTAAATACAAAAGGACCTCATAAAATTAACACATGGCTAACTAATATATCACAATGCAAACATTCTTAACTAACAAGTTAAATACTCGATAAGACTGGTTTGTGTCAGAAATATTTCTTCTTCTCAAAATACAAATTAATTGTGACAATTGCATTTTTTTCCTTAAATGTATATAAATTAAACAAATTACAATCATGATCCTATTAATTATTACTAATGATGTTAGAACATTAATTAGTAGATATTAAACAATTTATGAGTTAGAATTAATGCTAATGAAAATACAGTAGAATAGTGAATAAGAAAAAATGTGCAATGTCTGACTTATAAAGCAGGATCAACTGTATTTAAAACGACTCACCTTAGAAGTAATACTAGCATTTGGATTCAAACTTAGTAATGGATGGAGAAGCACCCTTAAATCAATAGCACAAGTTAGATATCACTAACTTAAATATAATTTATTTCAGTGGAGCTTGCCTGAAACCATCCCTATATAAATTATAGAATTGGAAGTTTTTTTAAACACAAGTAAATACCGTGTTTTCCCGAAAATAAGACACCAGGTCTTATTTTTTTTGGGGGGGGGCTGTCTTTTCTACTTACCTCTGGCATTGACAGCTCTGCCCAGCCAGCCCACTTCTGTGGCTGAAGGAGCAGCTTCATTCTGCAGCTGAGAATGGAGCTCTAGCCTGCATTTCGAAGTCAAAGCCCTTTCATACCTCGGTTCTCAGCTGCATGTGGCCTTCCGGAAAGGCCTCTGAGTACGAAATGCAGGCCTGGGGAGCCGCAGAAGAAGTGGGCCGGCAAGGAGAGGCCAGGCTGCAAGGTAAGTGGGTGCAGGGCATGTGAGGCAACTTGATTTTTAGGTGTGTGCCTCGCTCCAAAACTAGAGCTTATTTTTGGGGTACGGATTATTTTAGGGGAAACACGGCACCTCAGAATTCATGAAAGAAAAGCTGGATCTAAATCCAATTAATCAATATATAAATAATTAAACTGCAATTTGATAAAATAGACTTTATCAATGTTTTCCAACCTTCATGGGCACATACTAGCATGGTCCATATACCTCATTAGCCATATAATATTTTATCTGAATATCTTCATACTACGGACAGAATAGTGTACATTTATTTCACCATTGTATGCAGCTTTGTGTATACAAAACAACTATTTCTTGGCAAGCAAAAATAAAATATTTTCATAAAGGAAACATTTTTAAGGAAGAGAAGTGTAAAATTTGTAAATCTCATGGATTCCTTTTCCCAGATAGCATCACTAATTATATAAACCTAGGATATTTCCGTATATTTTGACTCTCCTGCAGGCCCAGTCTTTTAATATAAAAATTCTATGATATATAGATCTATCTAGATTTATATCCACAAGAATATGCTTTTTTTCAAATTTCTGAAAATAATATGTTATTGAATATGCTAAGTGTGCTATGGAAAAGCTTTTGTGGGAAGAGATAATGGTTTAAGTTTTCACAATAGAAACAAACAGAATTTTGTTTTTATTTCCATTGTAGAGAAGATGGAGCAAAAATAGCTCCAGAGAGGGGAAAGATACATCCTGTCAGCATGTGTAACTAGCTAAATCCTACAGAAAATTACTTTTTTCCTTTGGACAGGAGAAGGGGCAAAATAATGGACAAGTACAGAGACACTGACAAACGTTAAAATGCCGCCTCTTCCTTCCCAAATGAAACAATGGAGATCTGCTCTCCTCTCCACTTTTCTGCATATTGGGAGCTTCAAGTGAAGTTGGCATTCACAACAGAAAGTGAGGATAAACGAGGTGAAAGGTTAAATGATTAGGGGGCGATTTCATTTTTCAGAGGGACAAAGGAACGAAAAGGGGGCGATATGGGGGCGATGGAGCGAGACGTTTTGGGGACACTTTTGAGACTTTTTCGTACAGTGAATCGCTGTATATCTGTCGTACAAAAACATCAGATCGCTCGCTATTAGTGGATTGAATGTTTTCAAATGTTCCTCCAGCTAGCTTCAGTACAGAACACTGTACATATGTGAATACGCATCGCTTATCTTCATGCACGTTGCGCAGCAGCCTCTACCCATACAGTGGCACGCCATTGGCCAGAATGGGCAGTGATGGAGGGGGGAGCGTTTCTTTCAAAACATCACATGCTGAGTGGCTGTCCCCTGTGACGTCAGCTGTAATGTCAACGTAACTGTTGAAACTAGGTTTATCTCTGAGCACGGTGATTTAAGAATGCGATTAACAAAAATGGTTCCAGACATCAAGAAATTGGCATCAGTTCACCAAGCACAGGGCAGCCATTGATGTTCTTTTTTTTTTTTTTTGCTTTTTGTGTACATATTTTTTTTCATTAATAATTGTCTGAGCTTTTATCGTTGTATTTGCTTGCATTGGATTTCATGTTCCAGTTTGAGTTTTCGGCTTCGTTTTCGAATTTTTGTTGTGCTCTGTAAAACATTTTGTTTGTCTCTTTGTATTGTACTTTTTTAGCGTGCACTCCAGTTCGATATTATATTTTTTTGTGTCTTTTTAATCCTTTTTACAGTGTGCTGACTATATATACTTTCCTCAAATCTTAATTTAGTTTCAGAGTTTTCGTCTTGAAATTCTTAGCTCCTGCATTGCGGTTTGCTCTTATGCCCTTTTTATATTTCTTTTTGCGTCTTAAATTTCACTTCATTAAATGTTACTGTTTTTCTTTTCGGGCATTTCACTTTCTTGCAATTGAATTTTGTTTTCAGTGGTCATTACATTTAAGTGTCTTGAATAAATAAGATAATAATGAAATAGATGTATCACGAAGTTTGGGAATAAAGTGACGGATGGCACCAAAATGTTTCACACAGTTGAGATATGGGAAAAAGACTGGAAATAAATTATTTGCATTGATATGTCCAGATGACCATTTTAAAGAAAACAAAAAAAGTGTTTGCATAAATTGAAGAATTATTTCCTATGTTGTGATTGAGAGGTTATGTTAGGGGAGGGGGGCGATGACAACTTCCTCATTAGCTCAACGGGGCGATTTGTTCAAAAAGGTTAACAACCACTGGACTAGAAGACCTCCAAGGTCCCTTCCAACTCTGTTATTCTGTATTCTACTGAAGGCCACCTTCATATTAGCCCTTTGAGATAGACCAGACAAGGAAACCAAAATTATGAATGCTGCTATATATTTATTAAAGGGTTACAATAATAGAATTTTGCAAGTGATTCACTTAACTATTACAGGGAAATGATGTCATAAATCTGCTGTGGTCACATGAAGTTTCACTTAATAACCATGTTTCACTTAACAACCATGTTTCTTTCTCTGTCAACAACAAGTGACAGAGCTGCCAGTCCCAATAGTCTTTGTTAAGCAAGGACTATTTGTACCATTCTGTGTATACTCAATTTTGGAATTATGCCAAGAAAAACAGGATATTTTGGGATGACCTTATCAAGATAGGGATTGGAGAGACAATTTTGCAGCAACTCTGGTACTTCCCAGAAAAAAAGTTTTAGAAAATGAAGTTGGAAAACATTTTGGGCTTTGTGATTCACTTCTAACTCATATACTTTTTAATCTCTGGATATAAAATTGCTAAAAAACTGATGGAGTCTCACATTAACATGGAAAGCTGAGTTATGGTACTGTGCATGGTATTCCTTTGCCTCTCAAGCAAGGAAATAAAGAGTTATATAGTGAGAGTTTTAAAAGACAATAGTGGGCTTTCCTCTGAGAACAGTGATGATTAACTGTTCTAAGTACATTTGTTACCTAGCAACAAAGGGGGGGAGCAAGTTTGCTATTTGCCCTATATACAAAGAGGTTACTAGTATTTTTCTTCTGCTAAAATAGGGCTATCATGTTTAGACTGCAAAAAATACAGATGAGTACTAGACAGCAGCAGAGTTTCTATATGTATTATTTCCAAGAGGTTGTCTAAATGTTTGTAATCCAAATATGCTAGCCTTTGCTGAGATAATGATTTGAGAACAATTTCAGCTGATGTATCATCAACCTGGTGTTGATTCTAGCAACCACATAGATCTGTACTTCCCAAACTTCTTACTTCATTACTCAAAACCACTTATCATAAAGTCCTTTTTACCTGATACATTTAAAGCACTTAAAGTCAATGTAAATATCCCTGGTGTGGCTAAGTTTATGTGCGTATACAGAAAAACCACTTTTACCCAGCTTTGAGAAGTACTGACAGAGATAAATCTTCTTCTGGTTCTTCAAGTCTTCCTATGGTACACTCACCACCACTGTAACTAAGTGGGATTCAGCCAGTTCGCACCAGTTTGGCAGAACCGGTAGCTAATTTTTTGTTGCCCAGGCCCAGAATGAACTTCCGGAAGAGGCATCCACAGAGAGAACCGGTTGTTCACCTATTTGAATCCCACCACTGAATTAAGTCCATTCACCTAGCTGCTTATCTTCATCTTTTCTTCTTTCCTTCTACTTTTCCCAACACAGGACAATTTAAGCCTGGTCACTTCTGCTTTGAAAGAGAACTCAAGGTTGCTTTCCTTGATGATCCATTTGTTTGTCCATCATATTCTCAGTTTTCTCCAACACCAAAGTTCAAAAGTATCAATACTCTTTCTACCCAGCTTCTAAATAAACTGATGCACCTTCAGTCTATTTCTACATCAGTAAAATTTGAGGAACTCTTGCTAGACCCCATGAGTTTAATTTGGCCATTTCTGTTAGTAGTAGTACTGGATTGAGCTACACTCTGTTTAACAGATTAAGATCGAGGTGTATTCCTAGACCCTGTGGTAACTGTAAACTAAAATGTTTTCACATAGTTTTTATGGTGTACCAGCAATAAATACGGTGTCAATCTCAGATTATAAATCCTATAATTGTCAGCTAATATGGTATAACCATTTTTAATAAAAAAAACTTCATAAAATATATCACATTAATAGCATGAATCCCTGGATATTTATTCTGAAAAGTACCAATATATATAGTCTCTCTTAATCCTTCTTAATAATTACTATCATAAACCAACAATATTCTTTTGACTATGGAGAGCTATTTAATTATTAAATTATTATCCATGCGTTTTCCTTTTATTCCTTGTTGCTGTTTCTGCCACTGGGAATTTAGGACAGGAGGTTTTAAATTCAATCATGTTTTTCATGAAAAGATATTCAGAAGAGAGAAGTGAGGAAAGGTCCCTTCCCTAACCCCAGTTGCCACTTTTTCTTAATACTCTCTATCTCATTTTTTTAGCCGTGGAGTCACAATTTTGCTAATTTTGTTCCTTCCTTAAGTACAACTAGCAATCGTTTCCTGGGAAGTAAGAAGTTTAATTCTCTCTCCCACTCCCCCTTTTCTTTTTAATTTACATTCATGTTGCCATATGCCTGGCAAATCCTCCTTACAGAAACCATTAGGCTTAATTTGGGTGACTTTAATTCGGTTCAAACTAAACACATTCCAAAATGGGCCAATTCCTATTTTAAAATGTTACACAAATTTGCATAGAATATTATAAGAATATCTTATTTTTTTTTTTAGAATATCATCTTGTTATGGAACAGAAAGTTCAAAACATTGAAGAATTTACTTTATACCAGAGTCACTGATTCATAATGTATTGAAAGTCAAATGCTTGCTTTTGATGTGACTGAATCTTGAGTTCACCACTCCATTTTTATTTATCCGGGTGCCTGTAACTATTGAAAAACAATGTTAGTGACACATCAAAATTATTACATAAACTTACTCTGAGCAACAGTTAAGTGTTAGGAATCTTGTGTTTATATTTGTGCAAATACATGTGCTTTTATGTGTTCTCATTAACAAAACATAACAATAGCAGTCAGTCAAACATTCCTGCAATTTAATTGCCTGGTGATTCAATAACAGAGTAAAAATTATCAGAATTGCTATTCATACATCTTACAACAATTTTGATTCCATCAGAATATGGCACTCATTTTGATTTTTAACATTTAGCTTTGCCTTGGCTAATATATTTATAGCCAGCAAAAATAAAAACAAAACACTGATTCTCATGTAAAATCCAGGCTAGATTCTTTCTTTTTTTTTGAATTTTTTTATTGATTTTCTATTTTCACATTTAAATATTTGAGAAGCAACGTGGCGGCTGAGTTGGTCAATAATTCAATAATATACAAATATCTTTAGTACAGATCTCAAACCATTAAATATTTCCTCTCTTTTCCCCTTGGTATTCACTGTCTCACATTTAAATGAATACAATTCTTTCTATATCAATTAGATAAAAATAACTTTCTTACATTTATCAATAATTTTTGTTTATACATATCCTACTTGTTTTAACATTCAATCTTTTTAGGCAATCAATATCCTGGTTAGTTTTTCCCAATTTTTAGTGTCCCATTAATATTTAAATTTAATGTTTAGTATTTATGATTTCCAAGTTTTAATTAATCCCAATTCCCTTTATCACAATTCCTCACAAGATCTAATATTCAAAATACATGTCTTATCTATTTGAATTCTCACCATCTTACATCAACCAATTAATAGTACAATATAATATTCTTATTTTCTAATAATTTCAAAATATCTTTAATTTAATAACCAAAATTTCTCTTATTTCAACATTTAATACTTCCTCTCTTCTTCTCTTAATATCTAGTATCTCATATTTAAGCTTATAATTTTTTTACTGCTATATAAGAACATATTCATTACATTCATCAAGAAATTTTAGCTTATATATATCTTAATTACCTTTACATTTAACCTTTATAAGCAAATCTATGTTCAAATTCAACTGTTAATGTTTCTACTTCCAAGTTTTAAATGATCAAAGTTTTCTTTATCTCCACTCATAACAATATCTAGTATTCAAGATACACATTTTATCTATCTGAGTATATTCTATTTTAATTCTCTTTACATTTACTTCTACATTTGGACTCACAGGTCCACAGCACCCCACTTTTCTTCAGTCTTATTCTAGCTTTCTTTCTTTGCCAAATCATCTTCCATGTCCATGCTTTTGAATCATCAAATAAACCTCCCTGTATTGTTATGAATATTGTTTGACGTAGAAGAAACCATACGATTGCCATTTTTTTGAGAGGACTGACAAATCTTCTCTCTATTTTTCCATCTTGACATGGTTGTCCTGAGCTATTTATCTTCTCTTCAATCTGTTCTTCTTGATCCTCAGGTTTCTTCTGATTTGTGTAGAAAGCCTTTTCCCTTTTCCATATTGTTAGTCCCTTTTCTGGATTTTCCATTGACTATATTTGTTGATCAGTTGAGTCTTCTGTCATCATATTTAATTGTTCCACTTTTTTGTTACATTCTATATAGTTAATTCTTTAATTGTAGTCAAAGTTTGAATTCGTATCTCTGGGCTGACATATTGTTCTTTTCTGTAACCTCTTATTTCATCAGTAGCTGTTAGAATAGTTTGATGAATTGCTTTCAACATAAAGAGAATCTGTTCCTGATCTTCATCCATATTCTCTTAGTAGAGCACTAGGTTAACAGCTTTACAATCAGAAAATGCAGAATTTTTTTTTATCACTAAGTATGAAACACAGCTGGGCTTCTCACAGCTGATGTCTCAAGGTTACAGTCTTATCTATTGTCTGGACTGTTGGCCAAGTCTCTATTAAGCAATAACAAATTGTAATATCAGGTTCAGCCACAAGATGTCGCCCTTAATTTAAAGTTTTCTTTTGAATCCGATGTTTTTAAAATCTTTTTAGTTTAGCTTCTTTTTTATAAGTAAAAAAATCAGATCTTCTGTAAGAATAGAAAGTCTTTTAGTCCACAAACTTTAAGAAATAAAATTCCAATTAGGATCAAGTTGTTCTTGCAACGTTTTAAAGCTCCCCTGGATAGTCAGTCGCCGCTGTTTCTAGAGGGAGGGATAAAATCTCCCTTCCTTCTCCACAGGGGGGAAAGTACTTTAGGCAGCTTATGCAGGAAAAAATAGTTAGGATTTAAGAGAGGTAGATCTTACCCAGTCTCGTCCATGCTGCTTTATAATTGCCTGGCGGTAAGTGTGACTTCGGCTGTCTGCAGCCTAGTGACGAGCCATATTGCTATGGCTGGTCTTTCGTCTGCCGGTTTGGAGGGCTGCCCCAGATCAAACGGAAGGGCTACCGCGATCAAGCGGGGATCCCCTCCTTGCTGGTCACCCCTACAGGCAACTTTCGACCCTTTCCAGGGTCCCCCAGCGAAGCAAAACTGGACATGGAAGACGGAGCTCGTCTTCCAAACGTCCATGGCGGCCGCGTTGGCAAACCGGAAGTCCTAAAATCCAGGCTAGATTCTTATACAGCTTTAATAATTCTAGTCAGCTCTCACCCTCTTTCCTTTCCCTAGTTTTCATCTCATTTTAATGTTTTCTTTTTCTTCCAACAAATTGAAATATATTTCTTTTGTCAGTTAGGCTGTTACAATGTCTAACTGGGGAAATGGGGGAACCATCCCTTCATGCTATAGTTCCAAGTTGTGCTGTCCAACTCAAAGCACTTTTACTTACAAATAAGTCCTTTAGGGAAAAGCAGCAAAGATGGCATCCAATTACACACAAACACACACACACACATACACATACAAACACAGTATGCAGGAAGTAGAAAGGTAATAGTTTGGCTTTTTCATGGCTTGCATATCCAAAGTTGGATAGATATTAAAACTCAGTTCCATTCCATCTGGAAGAGCCCACAGGAAAGTCAGATTTTTCCACAGTTACTATTCTAAAGAGCAAATCCTAACTAAAGGTTGAATGAGAAACAGTGACTGTCTCAAAAATAAAACCCAGATTTCAGGAATTAGGCAAAAGAAAGCAAGTTCATCCTTTCTTTTAAAAATGGTTTAAAACGATAACTTTATTGTTTATTTGCAGTGAAAATGTTTCATTATACAAACCTGAAAAATTCTCTCATTTTATCTGATATGTAGGCTAACAACTAGTTATTAAAAATAAGTGATATATTCTCTTCCAATACTAACACCAATGGAATCATAGTTTATGCACACAGTGGTAAAACACCTCTCTAAACCAGTAAATTGCAACTCAACAGATTTAATACATTAGAAGGAAGAGAGTCACATAAATGCAAAAGAAAAAAAGTGCTGAAGTTGCTCATGTGGAAATTCTCTGTGTGGTTTAGTATTGCTCAATTTTGTAGTCTTTCCATCAAAAAATCTAGACAGTTGCTTAAAACTTCAAAGCCTGATTAAGAACTTCCATGGTGGGTCAATTTAAGTCAATATTGCATTATTTCAACTTTCTGGCACAACAATAAAAAATATTAACTAAAAGCTTTTAAACAAAATAAATTAAAAATGTGCTTAATGGGTATATAATAATTCACTGTTGCAAAAGCAGAAACTTTCCTGGTAACAATTATTGTTAATTTCCTAAGATTCTAAATCCCTTATATTTTCCACAAATTATAGTATTAGCAATTTAATTAACTTAGCTACAATACTTATGTAGCCAAATAGCATAACCCAGACACTAGACAAAGATCAACTAACTTGCAAAAATTCTGTCATTTGCTGAAGTACAAAGCCCTTTCCAAAAATCTCTGGAATTAAAGAATCTTATAGAACAGTCCAGTATAAT
>NW_015388137.1:365497-387375 GCF_001527695.2 Protobothrops mucrosquamatus
TATATATATCATGGATGGATAAATGATGGATACACAGTGGTCATGTACATAAACATTAGTTGAAGTTTCTCATAAGAACTCAGGATGAGATTGTTGAATTCTTATATTTCAGTTATCTTTAGCAAGCTTAAATTTTGTCAAAATGGGAAAAAATGTGCAGTGGGACATTACAGTTCAAATGCCATGCCTGTTACAATGTCACAATGCAAATATAAAATAGAATTTGTGTTCATCATTTGCCTGCCTGCAGATGTCCATGGCACCGAGATCACAAAATGACACTGTTTATCAACCCATGGTATATATATTTTACAGTAAACTTGGTTCTTACAGCAGCAGCTTTTACTTAGCTATTCATGCAAAGGAGAGTTACCACTGGATTCAGAAATACAGAAAATATTTAGGGGAAATTCTGAGGGAATTTTGTGCCTCCTCCCCAAAATATATCCAGCAACCATAGATTGCTGGGAGGAAGCTATAAGAAAGCCAACGGATGGTACAGAAATTATTTCAGTATAGGATTTTTGATCTTTTCATTGCTATTAAGTCAGAGCTAGAGGTTCAATGTCAGATGAGGCACCTCTGACATTGCAAACTCCAAGCACCTACTGCAAAACAGGTGTCAGAGATAGACTGTGAAGAACCAGGGGGAGTCTGGGAGATGGAAACAAAGCATTAAAAAATACCTTCCTATTTTATTAACCCACTTATCCTTTAATGTTGCTTGAGGATACAATATATTTTAACTGAATATTGTAGTGGATACTAATTTCTGTTTTTTTCAGAATAATTTTTTTAAAAGCTGCAGACCTAATTCAATCATACTGATACAATTACTATTCAGATATTAAATCATAGTATAGAGATACCATTTGGTCATTTTGGAAACTTTTCTTCAAATCAAGAAGTTAAGACTTTTTAAAAAGTGGGTTTCACTAATATCTTAATGAATGAATGAATGAAACACATTTTCATTAGAATCATATTCAATTAAACCTAAATTCATTAGAATCATATTCATTAAAACCTGAATTCAGCCGCGCTGGAAGCAATATAAATAAATGTTCCCATAAATGAAGATATAGTTCATAAACTTTAGTTCTGAATTTTGTGAATATTTTCTTTCATAGTAATAGGTAGCCTGGCATCAGAAATGGATAAGTAGGACTTGTGATAGGAAAGGAAGGAGATGCAAAAACTGACTACATTTTTATTTTAGCCTTATATAATTTGAGTTTTTCTTTTATTTTTGGTGTTACCTACTGATGCTAGAGAGGAATTTAACCATGCCAAATTTGATCCCTCCCAACTGAATAGACAGCAACTGAGCCATTTGCTTGTTAGAAAAAAATGCAGGCTCAAGGATAGGTATGACGTATGGTTCCAAATGGCATTACAGACTGAAGTCTGCTTAAATATTTTCAGAGGAGTAGCATCTTGATTCTCCTAAGCATGATTTTAAGAAAGGTAGATGTTACCGCAGGGAGGGGGGCTGCCTAGCACAGGTCTTCTTTTGTTAACAAAAAAACCAGAAGAACCTGTTGTACATATTTTTCCTTAATATATTTTTGTTGAAAAGAAATATTATGGTTTCTGGATGACTTCCTTGCCAGACAAAATGGGTGGTGTTTGTGGCTGGGAAATGAGAATTCAGAGTTTTGGGAATGGAGATGAGTCATACTCTACTGCATAACAAATCATTTAGACCTGAAGAAATTTGGAACCTTCACATATGTGGCAAAGTTCTGAGTGGCATTTTTGATATAAATTTAGAAAAAGGATTTTTTTTTAGGGGTGGTGGTGGTGGTAAAATAGAAAAATTAGATGATGATCTTTACCTGATGATAAATATGTTGCTCTCATATAGAAAAAAAAAGTTGCCATTGCACATACTATGGCAGCATAACCTAATCTAGAAATGAATGAACAAATCCTTTAACCACTGATAAAAAATGAGGTTATCTTTCAATATGTTCTTATGTGTATATATATTATGTCTATACATTGAATGGCATGCATAGTGAAGATCTACTTCAAATCAGACATTTGGATTGATATATTCTCCACCAGGAAAAGAGCCCTCTTGGGCTTTTCAGAACATCTTACTACCTCATATTGAGAGCCCTTAGGTACCAGAATAGGTGACTCTCTCGTTTAATTGCCTCTAAGAATGACTTTGTTTAAGCTCTATTCAGAATGAGCTACTGGGGAATTTGGCCACTTCTTAGATACCTTTCTATGAGCTGTTCAAATTTTTGATGCAGTTTTCAGAATAGCTGTCATCCTTATGCCTCGCTTTGATATCCTCTCAAAATAATGAGGGTGTCTGCTTGAAGAGGTCTCAGAGCAAAGTATTTTATTAACTACCTGGTCTAGCTGGAAAGTCAGAAGAATCAATGAATTATAGCTACGTAGTTGGCCATTCCTCAAAAGTGATCATGGGGTATTATTGCTTGGCTCCATTGGCCATTAGCATTCTTGACTTTGTTTTCATTCTTATGGTTTTAATAAATTTACACGAAGTTGCTAGGAAATATCATCCAGTGTTATAGAACCGTATTTTAGGTGGAAGATACATAATTCAAGATCTTTTAGGGTCTTGAGTCATTGTCTGGATACAGTAAATAATTAGAGATAGATCAATACAGTGTGGATGAATAAGATGTCTTTCTGGATAGGCCTACCCAGGATTGGAAGTTGAAAAAGAATCCAGAAAGTTGAATTTTTTTCTTAGAAATCAAGCAGTTTGTGGAATTTAATTCTGATATGGAATAATTAGATGGCAATGAGAATCAAGCCGGTCTATGCTCAGCTTCAATTTTTGCACTAGTTGCATCCCTGCCTAAGAAAGAAAGATCTGGTCCCAATTTACATTATTGGAATACAGGGTCTGCTCTTGAAGAGCATTAAAAAACACAAA
Source organism: Protobothrops mucrosquamatus (assembly GCF_001527695.2). Taxonomy (NCBI): domain Eukaryota; kingdom Metazoa; phylum Chordata; class Lepidosauria; order Squamata; family Viperidae; genus Protobothrops; species Protobothrops mucrosquamatus. Next base: position 368,418 of record NW_015388137.1, read on the forward strand.
TCCAGATGTGGCGGTCAGGTTATCTATTATGTGACTTGAAACACTGCTATTCCAATTCCTTTTTAAGCCTAAACCAAGAAGATCCTATAAGATTTACAGTGAGCATCTGAAAAACTGCCTTCTGTTTAATAGCATCTGATGAGTGTTCAGTCAATAGTCTAACCTATGTAGTAATAGCTCAGTTCTCAGTAAGCTTTCTCTTTATTGTCTTTCAGATAATATTGTTCCATGATCAGTGCTGCTATTTGGAATTAATATTTCCATAAAGTCAATGTGGAAAGGAAAATCTGAAGCTTTTTAATTATTTTGCCATTTTTAATTTTTAATTCTTTTTGTTCATTTATTTGTATCATTCAAGGATTCATTGGAGGGTTGACCTTATTTCACACAATATAAAAATGATGCTTTAAAAAAAATAACCATCACTGATGAAGACAGGTCTGAACTTTATATAATTATATTATGACTAGCCCATTCATTAGTGTGGCCAACTGACATTTTATGCCCAATGATTTGTCAAAAGTTTCTTTTCAGAGATACTTTGAAACAGGAATAAAATATTTAGAGGAGTCAGCTCTAAAACTTTTTATCTTCAGAATCCATGTCAATGTAGAATGACTCCATAATGAGAGAGCAATTGTTTCCAGATGCTGAACTTCCTGAAGCCTCTCTCTCTCTCTCTCTCTCTCTCTCTCTCTCTCTCTCTCTCTCTCTCCCCTTTACTCTCATGCACACATTTGGAAATTGCTCAGTAATAAATGTCTAACCATAATCACAGATTAAAATAAATGCATACAGAAGTTAAATAAATCCATTCTATTTCACAGGGCCTATCAGAAGCATTATTCCATGTCTGAGGTCAACTGCACCCCTTTACCTCCTCCCACCACTTAATGAAGTGAGTGTAAGGGGTAAAAATAAGAGGCACTGAATAAGACAAATGTAAACATTTTCATTATTATAAATCCACTCCAGGTCTGTTTCAGTTTATCAGAATTGTTCCTTTAACTGACTAATATCCATTTTCCCCAATCCAATTCATTCCAGATGTGTTGGGACTCCATTTCCCAGCCAGCATGACACTTAAGAGCAGTAGTGAGGAAAGGCTGAAGGACATTATCTGGCCTCCCTAAACTGAAAGAGAAAACTAGAGAGGAAACTGTAGCCCATAATAAAGGAAATGCAACAGCTCCATCTTCTCCTTTCACTCTTTCCATACTTTATTGCCCTAGCCATATCTAGAATGGAAGAATATTTAACCTAATGTTTATGAATCTCACAGCTGCGATATTAAGCCTCTGAGTTAATCATCTGCCATTTGAAGAAAAAAGTGGACCATTAAAATAAAGGAGAAAACACTTCTGTGCAGCTGTGTTTGCTTATTGCTAGCTTTTGTAGTAATCTTGTATGAAGTGAGGGGTTTCATCCACCGTGTACTGTAGGTTTTTATCCTTTGATATATGGTTTTTAATATGTTGTTAGCCACCCAGTTGCATTTCTGAGGTGGGAGCCATATGAATCAGAATAAAGAAATAAATAAATTTATTTATTTATTTATTTATTAGGGGTGACATGATAGCAGTATTCCAGTATTTGAGAGGTTGCCATAAAGAAGAGAGTGTCAAATTATTCTCCAAAGCACCACAGGGCAGGACAAGAAACAATGATTGGAAACTGATCAAAGAAAGAAGCAACCTAGAATTAAAAGAAAGTTCCTAACAGTGAGGACAATTAAGCAGTGGAACAGCTTTCCTCCAGAAATTGTGGGCGCTTCATCACTGGAGATTTTTAAGAAGAGATGGGCAGTCACTTGCTTGAGCAGGGGGGGTGGGGTGGCTGGACTAGAAGAGCTCCAAGATCCCTTCCAGCTCTATTCTATTCTAATTCTAAAATTTGAAATGAAATGGCATTTTTCTTGCATGCTAGAAGATAATGCTCAAGATTTTACAATACAGACTTCAGCAATACACAAAATGCAAACTGCTAGGTATATAAGCTGGATTCAGAAGAGGATGGGATACCTAACTTCATACAAGCATCTGATGGACAACAGAAAAGCCAAGACAGTTCCAAAAAATTGTCTATGTTTGCTTATATTAAGCTTGTTGGCTATATAGATTGCAATTATTTTTTAAGTGGATATCCTTTAAAGGTTAGATATATTGAGTTACCTTCTCTGTTGATCGAATAAAACAGCAGTTAGAATGGTTATGGAACAATTAAATTGTTTACAACTGGAAAAAGAGCGTGCCAAAGTTGCAAACTATCTCTTTTATTAAACTTATATGCTGAGTATATGAGAAATGTACTAGAAATATTAGAAACTGGAATTGAAATTGTTGGGGGGAAAGGAAAACACTAATCTCATAATGCTAGTGATAATACTTCAGTGTTTAGAAGCATGTAAGATTTAAGATGAGACTGCAAAAGCCGGTTTGTTGCTCCATATTTAAAAAGTAGTAAGAATATGTCAATGCAAATAGGCCAAGGAAAAAAATTGATAAAGTAAGACTTTATCTTCTTTTGCTCAAACAATCATAGAAGAAAGATTGAATAAAGAAAAAAAACCCCTGTGCATTTGGATGCTAGATAAAAGTGTTCAAAATATCCTGAAACTCCACCCCATTCCCCCACATTAATTGTTCAATAGTAGATAAAATGAAACAGCTCACTGGCAGCTAAAGTTAAACATTTTGGACATATAATGTAAAGTCAAGAATCACTGGGGAAAACCCTTATGGTTGGAAAAAATGAAGGGAACTGAAGACAAGGGGATCAGATATTATCACAAATAATACAAGCAAGAGCTAACAATAACTCAAACACTCAGTTAATTACATTCCTGGTACCATGATGTCTACATGGTCACAGAGTTAGAAGTGTCTGAAGAATAACAAACTTGAAAGTACAGGTCAACCATGTGCCAAATTTTCTCTCACCTCAAACCCTTTGCACTTCTTTTTGTTCCCTGTCATCCTTTGCCTGAGGAGAGAATGGAAATTCATAATGGTATGGGTATAATTCTGACACCAAGTGTGTATGCTCTGCAAATTTAAAACAGTGCCGATTTCATTGGTAAGAGGGAGGTGAAGGGGAGTGAAATAGACCAGATAACTTTAAAATTAAATCATCTCTGGTTTATGCATTTCTACATAATTGGCAACAAAGGTCTTACAGAAACTGTCATTCAATTGGCCAGACGCACCAAGATTCCAAAGAATGTAAAAAGAGCCTTTTACCGGATCAAAGAAATGTATATTTAATAAAGCAACCTTCTCCCACAATGAGTAACAGAAGGACTAGAAACCTATACTGTAGTACTATAGCACTGAAGCACAGTCAGTGAATAAAGTTGCAGGATTTTTTAAAAAATGGCAATTCATTTAAATGTTTGATTGAATATTTTATTTATTTTTTAAAAATAAATATTTTATTTATCGGATCAGATTGCACATCTGAATCAACATCTGGGTCTTGTTTTGCCATGCTAGCTTCAGATAAGATATACATTTTAAAAATGTGCCTTTAAGGTTACAAGCAGTTAATAAAAATCAGTTAAAGTAAGTGCTGTACAAATTGGAATATATAAAATACATTCTTTAATTTGGATGTGATCACACATTGCTAGAACGAGACATTATGCTGCATGAGTAGATAGACACGGTTAGTTCAAATCCTTGACTAAACACTGCGTCATCGAGTATGCTTTTAAATCTATCCATCCTTTAAGGAAACTCTGTTTGTGGTTTTGTTCGGACACTATGAATAGTTGGCAGCAAAGCACTTGTTTGGTAAACCTACATCATTAATTCTAGCATTTACCTGGTATTATGGATGCAAAGCTTATTGCAAAATGTGCCAGATGAAAGAGCCTGTGAATGAGGAAATAAAACAATAGATGTGAAGTGCAGAAGCAAGACCAGTTTGGAATAGCTTTGAGATAAACTCTCCTGTATGCAAAAGAAGAGTCAACCACAAATAAGAACAATTAGGGTTCATAATGCATCCTGAATACCTCCCTTCTTCATCCTGTAATCTTGGACTATCTACCACAAGATAGACAATACAGGTAGTCCTCAACTTATGACCACAATTGAGCTCAAAATTTATGTTGCTAAGCAAGAAATTTGTTAAATGAGTTTTGCCCCATTTTACAACTTTTTTTTACCACATTTATTAAGTGGATCACTGTAGTTTTCAAATTAGTAACACAGCCGTTAAGTGAATCTGGTTTCCCCATTGACTTTGCTTGTCACAAGGTTACAAAAGATGATCACATGACCCCAGGGCACTGCAACCATCATAAACATGAGTCAGTTGCCAAGCGGCTGAATTTTGATCACTTAACCATGAGGATGCTGCAGTGTTTGTAAGTGTGAAAAACGATCATGTCATTTTTTTCAGTGCTGTTGTAACTTTGAACGGTCACTAAATGAACTATTGTAAGTTGAGGACTACCTGTATAGAGGACTATATCAAATATGAAGAAGACCAAAGTAATGACAACACAAAAAAACTCAGTTTTAGAATTGATAATTAAGACACTAAGGTACTGCATATCTTCTAAGATCGACTATCAACAGTAAATGAACCAGTCAAGAAATGTGCCTCAAGCTGCCCATGGTAGAGTAGTGAAAAGATATTTAGATGCCATTTCATGACTGTGGTAAAGATTGGAACTATGCCGGTAATGATTTTATTTTGACATTCTATGGTGGCAAAAGTTAGTCTTTGAACAAGCAGGATAAAGTATTGACACTTTTGAACTTGGTGTTGAGAATACCATTTATACTCAAGAAAACAAAGAAATGGATCATACAACAAATCAATCCAGAATTCTCACTCAAGGCACAAATGACCAAGTTCAGATTATTGCATTTTGGGCACATTATGCAAAGACCCAGCTCTCCGGAGAAGTTCATAATGGTAGAAAAGGTTGAAAGAACAAAAGAAGACAACTGGCACCATGGTTGAATTATCATGGTGATGGTACACCCTTGGAAGACTCAAAGGCCAGGTTGGAATCAGATTATTCTAGAGAAGTAAGTGCCCAGTTTACAGTACTTGGTTTTGGTATTACTATTGTTCTAAGCCACCCAGAGTTGTGTTTTACAAGATGGATGACCAAATAAATCTTGCAAATTAATACATAAATAAATAAATTCTTCTTTTGTGGCATATTTCAAAGAGGATTTTTTTTTTAAAAAAATATGAGATTGTACCAGTATATTAATTTTTTAGAATGTGTTTAAGACATCCATCCAGATTTTATTATGGCTTTTGCCTCAGTAAAGGGATTCAGAAACTCTAATCTTATACACTGAAAAAAATGATTTAAGATACACTTTTGTTATATGCCAGAAATCTCATATCAAACATTTGTAGCAGCAATATTTAAACTATGGTAACTAGACCTTGGACAATTAGAATATTCTTTGAATATTATTAGCCTCCTCCCATTTTTGATCACATTTAGTTTACTTTCAATCACCTAATGTACCCTTCCCCCCCCCCACTATTTATCAACATTTTTTATATTTGTTTGTAGTTTTATTTCATGATTAAAAATAAAATTAAACAAGTAAATGGAATTGTATTAAGGAAGCACATTAAAAAGTCTGCTACATTTATTAAAATCTACTATATACACTTAATATCATTAATAATTATCACTGAATACTTGCATTCATTTATAAATTAAAATAATGACGACACTATACAATACATAATATTCACATCATTATACTGATTAATTTTACTTCAGAAATTTAAAATGCGTAGGACTGTATTGCTGAACATTCATCCCAAAAAATTACTAAGTAGATTCCAATTTGATGTCAATCATCTTGTATTGTTCCTCAGCCAGTGATCTTGTCCTGGCTCAGGAGCCATGCAGGGTAAGAAACTACCCCTGATAAAATGAAAGGGCATTTGTAACAGGCTTTCTCTTTACTGCATAATATGAATGATACTGTTATTGCAGAATAACAATTATTATGTACAAAAGCAAATGGTGCATAGTTTGCATTTGTTATGAATGTGACAGATTTCATCTAAAGCCTTTTAGCAGCAGTATTTCTATCTGTGTGTTGGGAGAAAAAAAGGGGTGTGGTGAAGGCTGCAAGGATGAAGTCAGTAGCTGCCAATCATGGTGTTTTTTTTTAAAAAAAAAAATGTTTGTCCATGCAAACGTAGCCAAAATACGTACAAGGCAGTCAGGATTGTGCCAAGGATCACATCAGTGCAGTTAATCCTTCAATGAGAGTTTGAACCCTGGCCCATAGGGATAAATCTCAGAAGATTCCAATGAATTCAACTGAGCTCATCAGCCAGTCTTAAAGCAGGCACTGCCTTTCAGTCTACAGAGATAAATTCTGTCTGTGAATGAATTGTTTCTTTCAAAAATAAAATTATATGAGAGGAGAAATCACACAAGATGTCTTGGGTGTAACCCTATCCTCACATGGGTGCTGACATGGGAAATACTGGGATTAAGATGGAGAGGCTGAAATTTAAATCCCAGTTCAGCTAGATTCCAGCAATCCTAGTTTGCTAGAAGACTTTTGGACACTAAATAATGACAGCCTCACTTACTTCTTAAACATTTTATGAGAAGAAATGAATAAATGAAATTATGAAGTGTGAGAAAAACTTTATTGCTTCAGTGAAACTGCCAGGGAAATTTAAAGCCAAATAGTACAGAAAATAAAATCCAACACAGACCAATTGATAAAGCAGTAGAAAGCACCAATTCAAAGCAATTTTCAAGAGGGTGGTCAAAATATCTAGAGTCCAATTTAATAAATAAAAATATCTTTGACCAATTGACACCCTGAAAGAATCTCCAGAGAAGACTTTTACAGGTACTGTGAAAGTACTTTTCTTCCATAGCTTTTGATGGAAAAAGACATGATAGTTGAACATGATCACATGATTTGAGTAAGGAGCTAGCCTTCCAGGAACCCAATCATAAGGCTTTCCAGAATTAATGGGTTCTTTGAACTATGCTTAGGAACAAACAGGGAGCCTAGTTTTTGTTGACATTTCCAAAAGCATATTCCCATTAAGAGAAGTATCACCTATTAGCAGAGCATTTAAAAAAAAAATCAGCTATGGCAACTTCACATACTGTATATTCCACATAATGCCTAGTTGAGAACACCTAGTAAGTTTTTGAGTAATACAATATTTACCAGGAATTTCCTACTTATACTGTATTGTTATCTAAGTACATTTTCCACAGCAATGCAAATTGTTGTGGCTAATGAAAGAGTGGAATTCTGTAGCAGGAGAGAACAAGAGGCTAACTGCTTCTTGGGTTGAGTCCTGAGACTAGCATCAGATGGGGCTTGGCATATAATTTTGTGCATCGTTTAACATGCAGAACATAACACTATGTAGGATTATGTGTATAGTAAACATTAAAACGTACACAGTAATATGAGACAAATGCTTCTTTCTGTCAGACAGCAATTTGTAATGACAGAATTTGTTCCTCTTTGAAATAAGGAACACCCCAGTGACTAAGGACACATGTTTGGCCCACAGATCTTAGAACGTTTTTTTAAAAACCAATCTTGTCTTTTCATTTCCATGTTTCCTCAGAATTCACTTTCCCAACACATGGAAGCTTGCCTTTTTCAGTTTTTGCTTTACACTGTCATTTTATATAAAACAGGCCCATAACATCCTGAAACAGCACTTCCCTCTCTAATAGGAGGAAAGTTGATAGAGTCTCTTCTATTTCCTTCTTTCCAGCCTTCCTTTGGTGGAGAAATTTCGGAGAACTTTCAGCCACAATCACTTCTGTTTCTGACACAAGTCTTTCCAAGCCACACCATGTCCTCCTCCACCACCAAACACTGTTGTAACTAGATTCTTACGAATAGTTTCTTAAGCGTTACTTAGGAGCACTTTCTTCTCTGTTTCCAGGATCTCCTCTCCTGCTTTCTTCAAGGCTAGAAAAAAAATCCAATATTTAACAGTGAACATCTTATATCAAATTGATCCTTTTTTTCTCTCCTCGGAGTTTCAGTTTGAAAAAGACTAATTTTTTTTAAAAAAAACTAACCCAACTCAACAGAAAAAGTAAAAGCTACAAACTCCCACAAACCATGTAAAGTTTTAAAATATATGTAAATGAAGTCTCCATGAATTGAACTCAGTTCTAGTGATCACAGGGACAGGTAGATTTGTGGCATGAATATGTAAGTGATTTGCCAATGCTTTATTGTTACTTTTAACCTCAGCCAAGCTTATGGATCTGAAGTCCTGAAATCCCAGGAAATCAGAGAGCAGCCTTAATTTTTTTTAAAGAAAAAAAGCATAATTAATCTAATAAACACAGCAAACAACTATGCCAGATAAAATTTCTGGTATTGCTAATTTTTTTATTTATTGAATACATAGTAATAGGCAGCCTTCCAACTATTTCTGAATGCCAATTCAGAGATTCAGCAATATCTGGGGGGGTTGCCTGTTGTGTACCCATTATCTTAAGAGATCAAGGAGTCATTCAGAATCTTAGAAATATATGGTTTTCTTTCAAGACAATGTGAGAAGTTAAACTAATTCACTGCTATAATTAGAAAATATATTTAAACTATGTAACTGTGCCCATACATACATTTAGATCACACTATTCCCTTTTGGGTTAAACAACATGATGCAGAGGGCAAAAAAGAGTAACAAATACAGTGAGAAATCTACTTCTGCTGCTGTACCATTCTGACAGCACTTTTATTTCTTTTTCACAATTTTTTCTTGGACTCTATAACGTTTATAACATTTGCCAGAATTATATTCTTCAATGTATCAATGTCATTCCCATACGAATCTCCAAAACACTCTTTCTAGCTTTCCCTCACTTCCTTTTCTTTCCAAACAATTTCATCACTTTTGTTTTTAATTAAGCTCACTCTGCTGGAGACTCCATGGTTAGCGCACTTTACCACTTCTAAATATTTTTTTAATTTAAATATAAACCTCAAAGTTACTCTATAATTTTTTTGGCATCTTTTAATCTTAAATGTTTCTTCCTCTCTTTCACAACATTCTTTAACTATCTTTTTTCTTCTATACACATAGGATCTTATTCTGATTCTTTTTTACCATTCTTTTAAATGCATTTTTTTTAATCTGAGCCATTCCATCCCATCATTCCACCAAAAATACATTTTGTACCACCCATTACTGAAACTCCATATACTTCTGTGATACTCTGTAACACATTTTTTTATTCTGTTTTAAGCAGCTTCCACGTGACTTTTATTTATGATTATTTTCCATTCATGTGTTTCTCCCTAATTCTCTCTGATTTTCATGAAAAACCATCAAATCACAATCAGTGATTTTAAATTTCTATTCATTACATTATTGAATAGCACGTAGGGTAGGGTACAATAGAAATAGAACAGAACAGAATAGAAATCTCGTCAGCCACTATTGTCATTCATTCTCAGGTCTCCAAATGACCCAATCACTTTTTTAAAACTCGTCTTGTTCCCATTAATGGTTCAATTCCTGTCATCTAGCAGAATAAATTATCCCCCAGATCATATTCAGAATGGTGTAGTTTTCCCCAAATTTATTCCTGGTTATCACTACTCAGTGTAGTGTAACATGCAGCTACTGTATCATCAAGATATTCTATTTTCGTAAGTACCCACAACTTAGATGACAGTGATTATCATCTCTGACATACATTTTAGCCTTTTATTCATAATTAAATCTTTTACATCCCTATATGTATTTTTAAATCTCATTTGACAAATTTGAAATACTGCCCAGCCAATACAAATAGGTCTCATCTAAAACACCATATAGCTATTGCCCAAGAAACATTACATACATATCCTAAATGATGCTTCCAACTATATATTTTAAATATGATTTTCTCAAGAAGCAAATTCTATTACAAATTGCAAGCAAATTAATTACAAGGAAAAAAAGGAAGATGGTTTTCAAAACAAACATATTTTATTCTTGCTATTTAGTTGAGGAAAATGCTTCTTTGCTATATATTTCCCAATTTTTTATTGACTGTACTCAGTTCAAAAAACATTTGTATTACATTGGATTTAGTTGAATCTTGGATCCTGAGGTAAAGTGTGTAATTCAGAACAGATTTTCATTCTCCAAGTCAGGGCAGATAGAATTCCTGTTTTGATATATGATCTTAAAAAAGATTCTAGCCCAAATTGTTTTTTTCAGAGGCAGTGTGCAAAGCGGTGGGGGAGGTGGGGATTGAATATTTATATAAATCTGATGAAGAAGAGAGTTAAGTATTGAATTCCATGATTTATCCCAAAATGGAAGCAGGTAGAGGATCAGAATGATTCTTATGATTAAGCCAATGTTGGCCAACTCAAATCTCAGCATACAGGTAGTCCTTGATTTACCACAGTTCATTTAGTGATCATTCAATGTTACAACGGCACTGAAAAAAGTGGCTTATGAACATTTTTCACAGTTATGACCTTTGCAGCATCTCCCTGGGCCTGTGATAAAAATTCAGATGCTTGGCAACTGGTTCATATTTATGACTGTTGCTGTATCCTGGGATCATGTGACCATCTTTTGTGACCTTCTGACAGGCAAAGTCAATTGGGAAGCCAGATTCAACCACGTTACTAACCTAACAACTGCAGTGATTCACTTAACAGCTGTGGCAAAAAGGCCATAAAATGGGGCAAAACTCACTTAACAAATGTCTCACTTAACAACAGAAAGTTTGGACTCAATTGTAGTCATAAGTCGAGGGCTGCCTGTATTTGGAGTTGAGAGGGATTCTTAGTTTTACCATCTGCTCTGCATGCTTGTATTGACCAGATTTTATGAAGCACAGTAATCTGAAATGTAAAAAAAACACTGGTTAAGATTTAATTTGTTAGGAATTTGGAAAAAAATAATAAAAGTTATTTACTAAAAAATATCTGAATAAAGTAAATATGTCTGTATTTAAGTTATCCTCTGCTTCCTCCAGGTATGCATATGTTCTATCTGAATTTCAAACTTGGATCATCTTCCTCCTCCTTCTCCTCCTCCTTCTCCTTCATAGATAGAATTTTTGGGAAATAGATACTATGTCATTATGAGAGATGAGGCTTTGTTCTCATAATATCCTTGGCATCAAATTAAAAGTTACTATTTGCCTAATTCTTAGATTTTTAAAGTTTTCAATAGTAAAACTACTGAACTTAATTCATAATTTCATTTCTATTGTAGTTGTGCAGAGTATAAATACTGAAGATTCATTAATTTGTTCTTAACACTACATATTTAATATTGCTATATAATATTCCCAACAAATGGAAATCATCAGTAGTTAACAGATGTTCTTTCTTTTATTATTAATCATTACTACCTTTCATTTATGCAACTTTTTAAAATTGTTTCTAAATAGTTAACTTTGCTAGTTTTCTTAAAATCTGTTTGCTTTATTATAGCCCAGGGTTGCTATGGAAATAATGCAATTGCGACACTTCTGTCTTATTCACAGAAGATCATGACGCAGTTTTGGTTTTGTACTCTGCAGTCTGCTACTAAAATATTTCCAAAGTTCACTCAGAGTCCCCAAAGCAATCCTGCTCTTCTGTGAATAAGCCTTGATCACATAATCTGATCAGACTGAATAGCCCATAAATGCAGACATATGATGACTGGATTTTATCATTACCCCAGAGGACCTCCAGATTTACCTCTATTCAAGGCAGCGTATAATCAAAATACTTTACCATGACAAATATCATTTCCATATAAACTTTAGCAGAAATGTTATCACCAGACTAACAAACAGATATTGTATTAAATTATCAATAGAATAAAATGTATATTGCTGTTTTATTACCTAACTAGGTAACATCATCAGCATGTAACAGTATACTGATGATCGTACCTAGTCAAGTAATACAACAAACATAGCTGAAAGAACACCAAGGGCTCTGCTGTCATTAAATTAAGCTTTATTGTGGCAAACAGTTTGTTTGTATTTCATGTGAAAATATACTTTTTTATATTATCAGTCCATTTGTCTATGTAATTCAAGCTATTCCCTATTTACCAGGCAGCCTTTTAACTGGTAATGTTGGAGTCTTTCTTCATCTTTAAACCATGATAGAACTGTGATTAATCACTATGCGGTGTTAAAAATCCTTTTGTAGAAAATATCCAATTCTAAACTTGTCTTAATGTCCTAATTAATTTTTCTATTTTACATATTCTAATACACTGCAATGACATGCAGGGTCCAGCATCTGAAACTGAAGTGAAATGACAACTTTTACATTTTAAAGGCATTTTTAAATACTGCATGAGAACAATCTTAGGAAAAGATTATGATCAAACATCACAATGACTATGGATCATCCAGTCAGAAAATAAAAACCAGGATAAGTTCTTAATTTAAATCCACATTTCTCACCCTTGAATTTCTTTTAAAATGAAATTATATCTATTATATTTTTTTCTGTATTAACTGGTTCAACAGTAAATAATAAAATGAGCAAAGATGCTTGTTTTTGTGAAAAGGAAAACAGTAGCCTCTAGTGGCACACACTGGAATCTCTGTGAAGAAGCGTTATAAAACATTTGGATGTTTACTTCTATTCTTCTTCATTGAACTAGACCAGTGTTTCTCAACCTTGACAATTTTAAGGCATGTGGACTTCAACTCCCAGAATTCCACAGCCAGCCCACATGCCTTAAAATTGTCAAGGTTGAGAAACACTGAACTAGACAAATATATAGTACATTTCTACTTTGAGGTGATGCATACAAAATACAGTGTGGAGTTCAACAATGATCCAGATTTATAGAGAAAACAGTGGTTTGGGATGTACACTCTTCTTTGTACCTCCTTAAATTCCTAATGTCTCTTCCTGTTGTTAAGTGAACCCAGGAGAAAATAGTTTCTTTAAGACACCCATACCCACACCCTCCCAATTGGATTTTCCTTTTCTAATCTGGGCAACTACATAGGTATATAAAGTTATGCAAAAGTAGTATTTAATTGAGTACTGTGATATGTACTTTGGATATGTTTAGATTTCAAACCTAGGGCAATTTGCTTTATTAATTTTGGAGCTGGGAGACCATTTATTTGTGAACCAATAATTGCTCTTCACCCACCAGTTAATAGGTCTTTACTTTTTGAGAATCCAGCATTTACCTTTAGCAATAATATATGGCTATTGATTACTACAGTGTCTATCATCCTAATATTTAGTCCTTGGTATAAACCTTTAATTAAAAAAAAACACATAGCAAGTGCTTAAAAAACTAAGTGAAAAAAATACAACAGAAAAAGTATAAAGTATAATGTGCTGTTGCAGAAAAGTTTCAATTCTATACGTAATTATATAATGCAAACAAACTAAAAAATCTGCCACTAGAAAAAGAAGAGGTATGTCAACTTTCAGATCACTCATAATAGCATAAGATGCTTTAAATATACAACTTCAAATCTACAGCAAAAAAGAAAATCTACAGCAAAAATGGTGGAAGGAACAACATCGCTGTTTTAGGAGAGACAAAACTCATTCTCCACTCCTAGTGAAACTATAGATCTCCTACATGAAGAAATCAGAAACCTCTTCACTGAGCTGGGTAAAAAGGATAATCCAAGCAAAGCTAAAGGAAACTAGATTGCCCAGTTTTAGGCCTAAGGACTACACTATAGCCTAGAGTTTCACAGTCTGAAGGGGCCTTTCAAAATGTCCATTATTTTTCTCATTTGTTATCCTTTTATTATACTTTCATACAGTATACGAATATCTCCATAAATTAAGCACTCCTGTATGACTCACGCAGTTCTTATTATTTGATTAAGATATACTTGATTTCTGTGTGCCTTCATACTTTCAGTGCAAAGAGGGCTTTTCTCTACTCTATCACAGAGTTGTTATACATCTGCAGGACATTCTCGCCAAGTTCAGATGTTACATAACTTTATTTTCTGTTAGTATTTGCCAATAAAGCTTCTACAGCTTCACTTAAGCTGAGGGCTTCATCATCTCTAAATCTAGCCTTGAGGTTGGAAAAGCTAGGCAGTAATCAGGATGTAAGAGAGCAAACAGAACACTGAAGTGAAGCCAGCAGACTCTCTAAGCAGGATAATCTTATGTACCTGTTTTTGTTAAGAGTTTTCTCTACCATTCATTCTCACATTATTACTACAGCTTTTCTCTGCTTACTGCATCCTGTGAATGTTTAGCCATATGCAAGCTGCACAAATTTCGTAAAAGATGAAATATAAGCTACAAGATAAAATGACATCAGATTTTATGTTTTTGACTATCAAATATGCCCTACATCTTATGGCTTATTTTGCATTTTTGAATTTTGATTTTTTTTTCTAATTCTTCTATGTTGTTATCTTTACGGCTGTATCTTTTTTTTTAATCTCTCACAAAACTTACTGGGTTGCTATAAAACTACTTCATTAATAACTCCAATCATCTTCTGTGTATGGAGTGGCAAACTTTGATTTCAATTGCTTTACCAACATACACACAAATTGTAATTTGCTATTCCGAACTAGCTACAGTGGTAGGAGTTGCAGAACAACATATGTGAGGTACAGGGTTGGGAGTAATTTTAGGGATATATGCCTTTGAGGAAATGAGAATCTACAAATCTTCATAGAATTAACTTTGAAGGTAGTGGTCCAGACACTCTTGGTGACTGAATTTGAGCAATGATAATTTTATATGAAAAAAAAAATCAGAACATGCAATTTTTTTTAAAAAAAGAGGCAATGGATTCAGCAGAACATATTATCAAGGTAAACAAAAAGTGGCTTATAGAGGTTTACAGTTCTAGCTTCATGCAACATATACTGCATACAGTTTTTTCTAATGTGCTTTCAAATGAAGTAATCAAAACATCTGGAAATATTTAGGCAGCATATTATAAGGAACATTGAGGAAGACATTCAGCAAGCCCTGTGATAAACTACACAAGTCATTATTAATAAGATTAAAGAAAAATATAGTTATCAACACTATTTGGATAGGTTTTTAGCTACTAGTTGTTTTGTAGTTAACATTTAAAATGGATAGAATTCCCCCAGCAATGTTCTCCTGTGTAAAAAATGCATTATTATTACATTCAATCCAAATAGGTTTCTTCAACACTTTAATAATGAAGCAAGTGCAGTATTCCAATTGTACATTTCAGAAAATTTCTTTTTCCCCTTCCCCAACCTAGAGCCGTAATTAGAACTTTCTGAAAAAGTGGTTGTGTGTGAATCGTATCAAGTGCTCATTGTGTTATTAATTCCTAAATCTGTATCATTTTGTTCAGATTTCATTTTAATTAGGTAGGATCCAGATGTTACAAAGAGAATAATTGAAATAATCCATTTTGTTTAGCCTTTTTCATACTTCCCAATCTATTTTTAATTTATATGAAAATGTCTACATTTTCTCTTACTTTTAATTTTAACAATTTTCCTTTCCTTGATTGCATTGTATAAAGCATCTTTTCTGTGTAAATTGTATCTTTCTCTCAATTTCATTCTTTGCTACATTCTATTATATACAATTTTTTTCCTCTTCCTCAGCCTTTTTCATTTTATCAAACCTTTTCCATACTTTTGATTATTATAACTACATTGACTTCTATAGTACATAATTATTTTTACTGTTTTAAAGAGCTTTCATATGCTCTTTCCTATGTGGAAATTAATAGATCCTCTCATAATCTTCATACAGGATTTGTACTTGTTTCCTTTTCTTCCAGTCCATTTCTTCCCAAGTTACACTCTTAATACTACTAAATTGTGTCACACATTTAGAACCTCTCATCATTCTTTAATTTTCTTTCTCCAGTTTCATAATTGTTTTTAACTATGAGCTTCAACATTAGGGAAGGAGTTTTTTTCCTGCTTTCACACTTCTGATTGACACATTTCAGTAGTCCCAAGCATGCTCTCCCCAATTGGTAGAGGATACGTTCTAAAAGAAACATATTAGTATGGAAGTGAGTCCAGCAAATTTATATTGAGTTGTTGGAAAGTTGTGGTGTTATGGTAGGGATATCCGATATATGATGGTGTTGTATGGCAGGGCTTTTCAACCAGTGGTACGGGTACCACCTGTGGTACATTGGCTCCTGGCAGGTGGTACGCGACCATCCTAGAAAAGTGGTAGCGGGGGAGGGGAATGAGCTGAACCGGTGGCAGCACCGCACAAGCCTAAGCGAGAGATGGCTGGAGCTGCAGGGCTGTCAGGGCTCAGCGGAAGCACCAGGATCAGTGCCGCTTTCCAGCTGATCGGCACTTCTTTGAGACTGTCAGGGCTCAGTGGAAGCGCCAGGATCAGCACCAGGCTCCAGCTGGAAAGCATTACTGATCCTGGTGCTTCTGCTGAGCCCAGAAGAAGCGTCAATCAGCTGGAATGTTGCAGCATCTCCAGGGTCTTGTGATTTACAATCAGATGCTTGGCAACTGATTCATATTTATGATGGTCACAGTGTCCCAGGGTCATGTGAAGTGACCAAAACCTGCTGCAACCACCCAGCAGACGGGGGGAATAAAAACCAAACACCCCCACCCCACCCCCGCTATTTTTTTTGGGTCATCAAGTTTTTGACACCTTGCCAGGCGACTGGTGGTACTCGGATATTGCCATATCCTAAAAGTGGTACAATGGGTGAAAAGGTTGAAAAGCCCTGTTGTATGGTTTGGTTGATTATCTTTATTGTTTTACTGGATAATGTGAGCTGCCTAGAATTTCATGTCTTACATTATCATGTAAGATAGGTATAAGATAGGCAGCCATATAAAATTTCTAAATAAGTATACACATACTTTCTTTCATCCCTAACAGGAAAACAATAATATTTAACTACTGATTTTCTCATGTTGGCCAATCAATTCAATTCAATTGTGGTGACAGACTCTATGCTCTATGAATGAATATGAATATATATATTCTATCCTAACAGATGATAAACAAAATAAAATTTAAGAGAGTTAAAAGACATTTATAAAATATACATCTATAAGCAAGGTCTAGAATGAAGCTTATATTAAACTATAAGATATATTATGTAATAATTGTTTCATGTTGGAGAAGATGTGAGGACAATAGACTAAGATAAAAAATATTTTAGATTCCAACAAAGGGATTTTGAATGTCGAAGGATGGGACTTGTACTTTGGGTGGCATGCTTATCTTTTTATGCAGAAAAAAATTGATAAAGCCTTCAAAAATCATATAATAAGGACTGCATTGTTAAGAGTTTGGCAAAAATATTTTTTCAAGTTTGATATTAAGCTACCACTCTGGGTGATACCATCACATATTTTTCAAACTATAACCAGAGGAGTGGTGATGGAGGGACTTACATATAAAGATTTGTTATACCAGAGTGGTGGTGGTAATTGGTGTTTAAAATCAATAGAAGTCTTGAAGCAAAATAACCCAAATTTTTCTTGGCTTTTGTATAGACAAATTCAAGATAGATGGCGAATTGATAAAAGGACTATTTTTGTTATGGAAGATGGGAATTTTTTGAAGCAAGTAAGAGATGGTGCTAAAGGACATATTAAAAGGATATATAATGTTTTATTAGAACTGGACTCAGAAACNCTGAATTAGTTAAAGATTGTATGATTAAATGGGCTCAAAATATAGGAGAAACAATACCTATGGATACTTGGGAGTTAATCTGGGTGAGAAATGTGAAGTTCACACAAGCTCAAAATTTACGAGAGAATTTTTATAAAATGTTTTATAGATGGCACTTGGATCCTTCAACTATGTCTCGTATTTATGTGAATTATGAATCCAAGTGTTGGAGGTGTGGACATCCAGATGCAACTTTTTTTCATATGTGGTGGACTTGTAAGGTTATTAAGGCCTTTTGGATACAATTGTGGTGGAACTTACAGCAAATTTTTAGGAAAAGGATCATTTTTCTTCCACAGTTGTTTCTTTTAGGTATTGTGCAAGATTTAGATGTAAAAGAAATAAATTTGATGCTCTACTGTTTAACTGCTGCCCGTTTGTTGATAGCCCAAAATTGGAAGAGTCCAATTCTGCCTACAATGGAAGACTGGAGATTGAAAGTTTCGTATCTTGCTGAAATGGCAAAGATTTCGGCTTATTTGAAGAATCACTCAAATGAACAATTTTTATCAATATGGAGAAGATGGATTGTTTATATTCAAAAGAAGCATAGAGTGATAGAATATAACTTAGGGTTTTAGATTTTTTTTTTTATTATTATTTTGTTTACTTTTTCTATCTTTTCATGTAGATTAAGATACTTTGTGGAGTTAGAGATACTAGTATTTGCTTACTTATATATGAATATTATCCTGGGATTAGGTTTGGGAAGTCTGGGGGGGGGGTTTACTTGTTATTGTGTTTATTATGCTTGTGATTGTTTTTTATGATGGAAAATAATAAAACTTCTTTGAAAAAGAAATATTTTAGATTTATGCCAAGGTGAAGACTAAAACCCAGATCAAAGGTTAAATCATGGTTGTCCAATCTTTTGGTTTGCCGGGGCTACATTAAGTGAAGAGGAATTGTCTTGGGCTACATATAATAAAATCTATATAAATAAAAATGAAAATGTTCGTTTGTTCAAAATCTTAAATCTCTGAAAGTTCTTCACCGATTGCTTTAAAATTTTGACACAACGTTGCATTCGAATACGCGTGCATTTTTATATACCTATATTATATAGATGTCACACATGTGACAGGTAAAACATGCTTTTTTTGAAAAACAGCACCATCTGTTGGATGTAAAAGCAACACACGCTTTTACCAGACTGAGCCACAGCAACGCGTGGCTGGGTACAGCTAGTATATAATAAATTTAATATATATAAATAACAAACTTCTTCTAGTTGTTAATATTTTTAATTATCTTGTGGGGTTGTATTACTAACTGTCCAGGGCCGCATGCAGGCCATGGGTCACAGATTGGACATGCTTGAGTTA
>NW_015388137.1:391123-394039 GCF_001527695.2 Protobothrops mucrosquamatus
CAACAAGCGGGACTGGCCTAGGGCAATTTTTAAGAGGGGTTTTTAGAGGGGTTTTAATCATATTTTAATCAGACAATATTTAAATATTTCATTTTAATTAATTTTAATTTTGTAATTGTTATTGGTGTTTTTAATCGATTGTCAGCCGCCCTGAGTCCGCAAGGAGAAGGGCGGGATATAAATTCGAATAATAAATAAAATAAATAAATAAATAAATAAATATGTCCATATTATTTCTACTTTTCTTTTTTGAGTTTGCTTTTAAATAACACTACAGCAAATTAAATATAATACTGTACTTAAAAGAGAAGAGTAGTAGTACTAATGACAATCATTTGAAGAAGGGAAAATCATAGAAGTTCAAAGCAGCAGAAAGAAAAGTTTGAACATTCTTAAATCAAAGAAGTAAATAAATCAGTGACCTTTTTACAGGAAATAGTTCTAATAATTATTTACATGTTCTCTGGAAGAAAGAGGTTAAATGTCAGTGAAGGGTTACTTTAAGCAACTGAAAGTAGCTTCCTCTGACTTTAATATGAAGCTAATATAGCAAAGAATGCTTTCTGTATATTTGTTATCTCAAAACATATTTAAATACTGTAAGGATTAGTTGCAATTATCTTACTATTGGAGGTAAAACTCAGGAATTGGTACAGAAACACTATCACTTTGCTATATTTTGAGTGGAAATAAGATTCGAGGAAAAGCGCTGTGTATTAAATATGTATATTCTCTTCTTGGGAAGGGTTGACATTTGATTTGGAATCAAGAACTACGGATTTTTGGAAATGAGAACTGGCTAAAAGAAGGATTATGCAATATTATAATTATAGATTTGCAGTAAAAATTTGTTGATACATGTAATTGTCAACAGTTGAATTAAGGATCATGTTTAAATTGTTTTGAAGTTTTCTATTTATAACAGAATCACCATAATTTTTCATACCTTGTCCTTTATTATTGTATTTTGCTGATAACTAAATTTGAGGTTACGTTATATTTCTAATACTGTATGCATATTTTTCCTTTTGATAATTAGTTTCCTGATGAGGATAGCAGCTTGAATAAGTTGGTGGAAAAAGCTAAGAAAACCACTAGATGATAGCAAAGGGTTAGGTTTTTCTGTATCTTTTACATATCCCAAGTATGTTAACCATTATTACTAATACGTACCGTATTTATCGGCGTATAACGCGCACAGGCGTATAACACGCACCTTCATTTTAAGAGGGAAATTTCAAGAAAAAAAAAGCGCCGGCTCGAGAGCGAAAGCAAAAGGGGAGGGGGAGTGGGGCTTCGTTCACACGTGGATCCCCATGCTCGTATTTATTTACCGTATTATGCCCCGGCTGGCGGCGGCGGCAGCNGTAAAAGCAACACACGCTTTTACCAGACTGAGCCACAGCAACGCGTGGCTGGGTACAGCTAGTATATAATAAATTTAATATATATAAATAACAAACTTCTTCTAGTTGTTAATATTTTTAATTATCTTGTGGGGTTGTATTACTAACTGTCCAGGGCCGCATGCAGGCCATGGGTCACAGATTGGACATGCTTGAGTTAAATTATCTTCATCCCTAGTGGCTTTATGATCTTAGTCCCTTCACAAATCCACACTCCTTCTGTTACAGGGAGAAAGAGGTTTCATGTAGGAGGATCTGCAAAGAAATGGCTTGAGTTTCTCAACTTTGATCTAATTTTCTGTCAGTTACTTAAGAAAAAAGGGAGGTTTTGCTTAAGTGTAGTTTGATCCCCGATTATAATATAGAGATGTCCATATTATTTCTACTTTTCTTTTTTGAGTTTGCTTTTAAATAACACTACAGCAAATTAAATATAATACTGTACTTAAAAGAGAAGAGTAGTAGTACTAATGACAATCATTTGAAGAAGGGAAAATCATAGAAGTTCAAAGCAGCAGAAAGAAAAGTTTGAACATTCTTAAATCAAGGAAGTAAATAAATCAGTAACCTTTTTACAGGAAATAGTTCTAATATTATTTACATGTTCTCTGGAAGAAAGAGGTTAAATGTCAGTGAAGGGTTACTTTAAGCAACTGAAAGTAGCTTCCTCTGACCTTAATATGAAGCTAATATAGCAAAGAATGCTTTCTGTATATTTGTTATCTCAAAACATATTTAATACTGTAAGGATTAGTTGCAATTCTTACTATTGGAGGTAAAACTCAGCAATTGGTACAGAAACACTATCACTTTGCTATATTTTGAGTGGAAATAAGATTCGAGGAAAAGCGCTGTGTATTAAATATGTATATTCTCTTCTTGGGAAGGATTGACATTTGATTTGGAATCAAGAACGACGGATTTTTGGGAATGAGAACTGGCTAAAAGAATGATTATGCAATATTATAATTATAGATTTGCAGTAAAAATTTGTTGATACATGTAATTGTCAACAGTTGAATTAAGGATCATGTTTAAATTGTTTTGAAGTTTTCTATTTATAACAGAATCACCATAATTTTTCATACCTTGTCCTTTATTATTGTATTTTGCTGATAACTAAATTTGAGGTTACATTATATTTCTAATACTGTATGCATATTTTTCCTTTTGATAATTAGTTTCCTGATGAGGATAGCAGCTTGAATAAGTTGGTGGAAAAAGCTAAGAAAACCACTAGATGATAGCAAAGGGTTAGGTTTTTCTGTATCTTTTACATATCCCAAGTATGTTAACCATTATTACTAATACGTAATTAGTAAGTGCATTAATACATTACCAAGCAAGATCACAAGACCAGTAAAGATTATTCTTTTGGTAAGCTTTGACAAGATTAATTTTACATAATATATTTGAAAAGGCAGTTAGTCAGATTCTATTCAGTGTACAAACCAGAGACCTATTCCTTCCACTAATTACATACAAAAAATGTTTGCATTATTTCAGTAAA
>NW_015388137.1:398170-399595 GCF_001527695.2 Protobothrops mucrosquamatus
AAATGAAGCCTTCTCTGGAAATTTATTCATATTATTCTTGAAATCATTTACATGTGGATTAAAGCTTTATTTTTTTTTCATGTAAATTTTGGATCAGTTCATTTTTATAAAGGTGACTGATATGTATCATGTTCTTGAACTTTTGAACACATGATAAGTTCAGTCTGTTAAATGTATCTGAATCATTGAGAAAAGACATATTAAAATAAATACTAAAATAACCTTTTTTTAGTATTTTATGTCTTCATTTTTTCTACTTTGATTCCTTGAGATTATGCTTTACATAATGCAAACTGTTGCAGTTCTCATTGTAAAAGAAAAAATAAACTCAGTGACACTATTGTATGATAATTTTTATGTGGTGGAAAAGTTAGTTAAATCAGGGCAATACAGAATGTTCCTAAACGAAATGAATTTGTCTATATTAAATTTTGTTCATTGAATGTGAAATAGATATGGTTTAAATGCATAGCCATATGTTGAGATTCAGTTTCCGAATGCAGGATTCGGAGGATCATATTCCAATTACTATGTGGCCAATGCAAGTTGTGTGATTTTGTACATTTTAATTTTTGTTTTGTAGATGCTGCACTGATGGGGTGTACATTTGTTCATGAAATCCATAAGCTTATGTGCAAAAGATTATTTTAGCTGATATGAGTATGGGGCATGATGTTATGAACTCCAGTTGTAACAGTTGAACTAAAAGGCCGAACAATAGGATGATTTTTCGATTTTATAAAGTTACTGGCCTTCAAACTATAACTCCTTATTTTGTTTTGGTAATGATAGATGTATGGAACTTTTGGTCCGTTCTTTGTCAACATTTATGAATAAAAATTAGTCTAGTGAAACATCCCATAGGATAGGAAGGAACAGTATGTGGCAATTTACACTTGTACCTGAAAGAGGCTTTCACTGGTGGTGATGAGTTGAAGTGATCACATTTCTTTTGCAGGTCTTTTTTTTGCTACTTGCAATATATTTACAGAAAAAAACATTTTTCCTCATGAATAAAAACCAGACCTCCTTCCTTTGGTCTGTCTTCCATTGTGAACCTTTTTGTTCCTTCCTTAGCCTATGATTTTAAGTACTATCTTACTCATGCATCATAAATTACAAAACAAGATGGAAGGAAGAGCGCAGCTTCCCTTTATCACAAACTGCTACATCTTTGTACAGTATTGATTTTTTTAAAAAAAAGTGTAGTTTGTTCATGCAAGACTAGCAGTTACTATATTTATATGTGCCCCCAAAATTCACTGTCTGTGTGTTTAATATAGCAATACCTCATGCTGGTAGCAGAGGAAAGGCATAATCCTTTATAAGCTTTGCTACCAACTCCTTGGGTCTTACATTAGACAAATAAATACATTAGACTTTTGCATCATCTATGCCCAAAATGGAAACATAACAGATTGGTAA
>NW_015388138.1:0-1260 GCF_001527695.2 Protobothrops mucrosquamatus
CTGAGCAGCAGTCCTGGCTGGGGCCGTGGCAGCAGTGACGGGGGCATCGCTTCCTGGGCCGTCCCCAGGTCGCCAAGCCGGCCACGCGTCTCCCCGGGCTGGGCTGGGGACATTGCTTCCAGGGCCGTTCCCGGGCCGTTCCCCGGGCAGCAGACAGCCATGCATCTCCGTGGGCCGGGCCGTGCAGCAGTCCTGGCTGGGGCGGCGGCGGCGGGGGCATCGCTCCTGGGCCGTCCCCGGGCAGCCGAGCCGACCACGTGTCTGCTCAGGCCGTGCAGCAGTCCTTGCTGGGGCGGCGGCGGTGGGGGCATCGCTCCCTGGGCCGTCCCCAGGCCGGCGAGCCAGCTACGCATCTCCCCAGGCCGGGCTGGGTGGCAGGGGGGCATTGCTTCCTGCACCGTCCCCGGGCCACTCCCCGGGCAGCCGATCCAGCCATATGTGTCCCCGAGCCGGGCCGGGCGGCAGCAGGGAGGCATCGCTTCCTGGGCCATCCCCGGGCTGTTCCCTAGGCAGCCGAGCTCGCCACGCATTTTCCCGGGCCAGTCCGTGGTGTCCCGGGTGCCTTTCAGCACCTTCTACTGCCTCCTGTTCCCTTCCCCTCCCTGCCCCTTCGGCGCTGTCTGCCTTTCGTTCTCTCTCTCTCTCTCTCTCTCTCTCTCTCTCTCTCTCTCTCTCTCTCCTCATCTGGAGAGAGAGGGGGGGCAGAGGAAAGAGAGAGAAAGAGAGGGTGACTTGTTCGGGCGAAGAACCAGTGGGGGAGGGCAAGGCAAAGTAAGTCAAAAGCACTTCGTGCTAGCATCTCCCGAGCCCTTGTTATTCCTGCCACAGACTCGGCTCATCCACCCTCACTCTCTCCTTTTCTCTCTCTATGGACGAGGCTGCTCGCTTCAAATGGCTGGCTACCGAGGCCCGGGAGCCAGGCAGGCGGACAAGTCTCGACCGCAGCATTTTCTTGCTGCTGTTGTTTTGCACGCGCGCGGCGCTGGCTGGGAACAGAGGCAAGCAAGCTCTATGGTTGGAAGTCCCTGCAGCTTGGGAGCCAGGATCTTCCCCCTCTCAGTCCCAAATCCCAAGGAGGATTCACAACATTGGGATTGGAAGTGAGCTGCGAGGAGATGGTCTGTCTCTCTTCCTCCCCTCCTCCCTTCCGTGCCGGCTACTGAGGCTCCCTGCTGGGCGCAGTCGGCCTGAAGCGGAGGAGGGTCAGGGGCCTTTCAAAGCGTGACATTGCAACGGAGGGGAGAGCCTTTCAGGAGGGTG
>NW_015388138.1:4268-26370 GCF_001527695.2 Protobothrops mucrosquamatus
TTGCACATGTACTGCATTGCTTTTTATGTAATTCCATACATTTACTTTTATAGCCCCTCCCAAATTTTACTTGCATTCCTGTTCTCTAAAGGGGCGGTCCTAGGGTTTGATGAGGGCGTGGCCAGGTTTGGGTGGGGGCGTGGCCAGGGGAGGGAGGTGAGTTCCACCACCTTTTCTCTGAGAAAAAAAGCCCTGGAGACCGACCTCTGGCAGCTGGGTGCTTAATTGTCAAGAGTGAAAATTTGACAGTTATAATAAAAATTACTAAATTATTAATTATTAACTCCAGAAGCGGTGAATGCGCCAACACTGGAAGTTTTTAAGAAGAAACTGGACAGCCATTTGTCCGAAATGGTATAGGGTTTCCTGCCTGAACAGGAGGTTGGACTAGATGACCTCCAAGGTCCCTTCCAACTTTATCATTATTATTATTATTATAAATATGAGATAGTAGATATTAAGAGAAAAAGAGAGGAAGTATTAAATGTTGAAATAAGAGAAGTTTTGGTCACTAAATTTAAAACATTTGGAAATTACCAGAAAATAAGAATATTATGTTGTATTATTAATTGGTTGATGTAAGATGGCGAGAATTCAAATAGATAAGATGTGTATCCTGAACATTAGATCTTGTGATGAATTGTGATAAAGGGAATTGGGATTATTTAAAACTTGGAAATTATAAATATTAAACGTTAAATCTAAATATTAATGGGAAACTAAAAATTGGGAAAAACTAACCAGGACATTGATTGTCTTTAAAAAAAATTGAATGTTAAAACAACTAGGATATGTATAAACAAAAATTATTGATAAATGTAAGAAAGTTATTTTTATTTAATCGATATAATAGGAATTGTATTAATTTAAACATGAGACAGTAAATACCAAGGGGAAAAGAGAGGAAATATTGAATGTAACAGTTTGAGATTTGTACTAAAGATATTTGTATGTTATTGAATTATTGACCAACTCAGCCGCCACGTTGCTTTTCAAATGTTCAAATGTAAAATTAGAAAATCAATAAAAAAATTCTTAAAAAAAAAAAAAAGAAAATTTGGCAGTTACCTACCTCTCTGTTTTCAACTTGCCATTAAAATAAGGGGAGAGGGAGGTGTTGTTTTTGAATGAGTTAGTTAGAGAAATGAAATCTCTCCAGTTTTACAGAAGCTTGCTGAAAGTCGGCAGTATGGAAATCTTTCAAGGACATTCTAGAACAAGGGTCCCCAACCCCCAGTCCGTGGACCAGCACCAGGCCACAGCATACCAGAAACCGGTCCACGCAAACAAGCAAAGCCTCATCCACGGGATGCAGGCAGTACATGAAACCACACCCCCTCTGGTCCGCAGAAAAACCTCTCTCCACGGAACTGGTCCCTGGTGCCCAAAAGGTTGGGGACCTCTGTTCTAGAAGGCGTGAAGAAGATAGCAGATGGGTCCCATAACAAAGAAAACTTGTTTACATGAGCTACATGGACATCTTGGGGGGGGGAGGATTGGCTGGGAAAGTCATTGTTATATGCTATAGTCTGATGCCTTAGAATTTTAGAGTTAGTTTTACCTCACCTTTACCAGGCCATGTATTCAATAAACAGCTTTTCAAAAATGAAAATAATCCTGGACTTTTATTTGGAAGTTAAAATTAATGTTCAGTGTTCCTAAATTTTACACATTTTGTTTGTTTGTTTACCATTACACCTATAACCCTATTTGCTCTTTGCATAAACACTCAACAGAGTTTCCATATTTAAACTGTAATTCATTCTAATTCTTTACTATTGCAGGATACCTGGATTGTCCAGAACAGCAAGCCATTGAGCAATATTTTATGTATTTATTTATTAGATTTTTTTATCCCTCATTGACTACTTTTTTTAAATAAATTCAAAATGGTAGATATGCACGCCTTCCTTGTTTTATCATCCCCACAGCCCTTTTCTATTTTTCCCAGCCAACATTTTGAGGTGAGTTAAACCAAGAGAGAGTTACTAGCCCCAAACCACTCAGCCAGTTTTTCATGCCTAGGCCATACTAGAACTCACAGTCTTCTGTCTATGAGATTCTCAGTCATCCAGGTCATAGTTATCCCAAAGGTGCTTTTTCACGAGGCAACAAGACTTTCTTGTTTTTCTTTGAAGACGTTTGTTTCACTTCTCATCCAAGTTGGTTTGAAAGAAGGGTCAAAGAGGCCATCTACGTCAGAACTGAACAGCCCTCTCCCAACAGAGGGGGAGGGATACGACATCGTCTATCTCCAGTCTGCCACACAATCCTTTCAACAGTTCTAAGAAGGCTCCACGCCCATTTGCACCACTTAGGTGACCCTGATGACACAGATAAACCTCCAGATGGCTTCAATGACCCTCTAAAAGAAGTCAAATGACCAACCCTCAGCAAGGAGTATAAATCCTCACATTCCCCACCACCCAGTCAGAGCGGAAGAAACTTCTTGGATGAGAAGCAAAACGTCTCAAAGAAAAACAAGAATGTCCAGTTGCCTCATGAAAAATGCACCTTTGAGATCACAATCTTCTGGTTTCTTAACCACACACGAAACGGGTTCTCTATATTACTAACGTATCTTGTTCGCAACCTCTGAAAAGGTCCCAAGTGTCTCAGTCAACCTAATTTGTCCAATTTACAACCTCCTCAATCGATACCAGTGACTGATCTGTGGATCGAGCCTTTGAAAGCTCCCAACTGCAATAGGGAAAGCATGAGGGGAGAATTCCTGTGGGATGCTTCTCACCAGCCACTAAATATCCGATGCCCTTGGATTTGATGTCCTCGGTCAGTTGTCCAGTCTTTTTGAGATAGTTCAGGATGTAGATATTGGGGGCAAAGAGGGCCATGTTCTGCTCCCCACAGCCGTAGGGCATCTTGAGAAGCTGGTGGAGGTTCTGTATCGCTCCCCCGAGAACGTCTCCTGAGATGGGGAAAGAGGAGGACAGATGACATAGATGATCTTGGCAACGTTTTTTTTATATATATAAAAATGTTATTATTTTTTTAGAATTACAGTGTCAACGCTGCTAACGTCAGATGTTTTTGCTTTGACAACATATGGAGTTACAACCATTTTCCTTCTTGTGTTTTACTCTTAAAATTAGAGTTAGAATTAGATGATACTGGGGGGGAGGAGGAGGAATGTTCATGGGAACAATACTGTAGCTAGTGTGTGAACCAAGATTAAGGTAAACAATGCCTCGAAGTTCTTTGAAGAGTTTCATCTGTTGGAACCATGACATACAGTCTTTAATGCTTAGTAAACAACATGTTGTCTGGGTTCAAATATTTTAACATTAACGTCTTCACTATAAATATGTTCAATACTACACAATACAGTATTTTTCCCTGATCAGCCTTTCTTCTCCATATTTTTTCCATTTCCCCCTCATTACACCATTACAATTTTTGGCACTGTTAATGTATACAAACTTAAATATAAGCATCTTCATCATATTTTACTAATATCACACCAATAACAATAATAGCAATTCATAAAAATAATGTCAATTCATCAATCAAAATCCTGTTTTTCATGCTATTGTTAAGGTTTAATTTCCCATTGATATTTGAAATATCTTTATCAGTTATGATTTTCTCAATATTAATTACATGATGACCTTGCCAACTTTGATCCCCCCTCAAAAGATGCCATTGCTTGAGTATCCAGAGAAATCTACTAACTTTCTCCCAGTCTTAGTCTGATGCCTAAAATGGCCAACTGCAGTGAGGGTCTAACATGCTAGAACAGTGATGGCAAACCTTTTAGAGACTGAGTGCCCAAACTGCAACCCAAAACCCACTTATTTATTGCCAGGTGCCAGGTGGGCATAGCCCATTGGGTGGGTGTGGCTGTGGTGATCATGGCAGAATAGGTGGGTGTGGCCAAGGTGGGCGTGATCACCTCGATGTTGCTCATGGGGAGGGACACCTGTGGGGGCCGGGCAGGATTGGGGGAGGTCCAGGGGGTCCCTGGCAGGTGGAGTGTTGGGGAGGAGGGGTGAGGCGAGGCAAGGCGAGGCAGGGCGGGGATGCCATTGTCGCAGGGCAAGGTAAGGCAGGGGCCATGGCGGCTGCTGCCTGACACCATCAGCCCCCGCACACAGAGGCCAGCGAGCAAATGGGGGCCGACAGTGTCTGTCAGCAGCCACAGCCTGCCGGCCCCTCGACCGGTGCACTCTGGGGCTCTGCAGCCCGCCGTCAGCAGTTCAGAGAAGCCGCCTCTGAGCTGGACAGCCAGCCGACCGCTCAGAAGATCACAAAAGGGGATCACATGACCCCGAGACATGCAACCATCATAAATATGAGTCAGTTGCCAAGTGTGGGAATTTTGACCACATGACTGTAGGGATGCTGTAACAGTCAAGTGTGGAAAATAGTAATAGCACTTACACTTATATATCACTTCACAGGGCTTTACAGCCCTCTCTAAGCAGTTTACAGAGTCCGCCTATGGCCCCCAACAATCTGGGTCCTCATTTTACTGACCTTAGAAGGATGGAAGGCTGAGTCAACCTTGAGCCGGTGAGAATTGAACTGCCGAACTGCTGACAGCCGGCAGTCAGCACAAGTAGCCTGCAGTACTGCATTCTAACCACTGCGCCACCACGGCTCTTAAGTCAGTTACTGACTTAACTGATTTTAAGATGGTCGTAAGTCCCTTTTTTCAATGCCGTTGTAACTTCGGTCGGTCACTAAATGAACTGTTGTAAGTCAAGGACTACTTGTATATGTGATGGGAGCAGCTTCTGGACTGACCCAGGGACTTTATGCAGGCATGCCCAAAGACAGAATTAATTTCCAAAATGAGTAGCATAGCAACCTCACTTACCCAGCACACAAAAGGAGGCCCTGGCTGAGCCTTCAACAACATTTTCCGGTAATGTCAGAGGAATAGATTCGGACTTAGGTTTTCCTATAAAAGAGAAACAGAATTTAGACCAGGGTGCATTTGGCACTGCTATTCTGACTGGACTCTTGGTGCAACATACTGCTTAGAAGGCTGAGCTACAGTAGTGATTTTAGCAGGAGTCAAATTATTCAAGAGACTATGTCCAATATTTATATCATCCCCCCCCCCTTCCTCTCATCTAGGCTTTCCCAAAAATGCTTTTTTATGAGGCAACTGGACTTTCTTGTTTTGCTCTGAAGACATTTTGCTTCTCATCCAAGAAGCTTCTTCAGCTTTGAAGCTTCAGAGCTGAAGAAGCTTCTTGAATAAGAAGCAAAACGTCTTCAAAGGAAAACAAGAAAGTCCAGTTGCCTCGTGAAAAAGCATCTTTGGGATAATTATGACCTGGATGACGGAGAATCTCCATAGACATCTAGGCCAGGAGTGTCAAACTGCCAGCCCACAGGCCGCATGTGTCATGCCGAAACCGTGCCCACCCCATTGCCGGCAATGGAAAAAAAGTCGCGACACGTCATGTGACGTTTCGAGTTTCACACCCCTTATCTAGGCTTTCATGAATGTCTGGGTTTGGGAGGTGGTGATCTTCTTTTGAAGGAGGTACTTTTAAAAAAAGTGCATTTAAAGTAAGTTAATATCTGTGTCTACAGGGTCAACGTACCATCTGCACAGAGATGAGAGTTGAAGACCACTTCTTTCTCGATCCCTTCAGGCTTCACCAGAATAGAAAAGAAAGGAAAAAGGGGGAGATGAACATGAGTGTTAGAATCATTTAAAAAAATGTCACTGTAGAAATAACATCTGAGTTAAGTAGGTAAGCACCAACAGGAAATCCCAAAGGTGCTTTTTCAGGAGGCAACTAGACTGTCTTATTTTTCTTTGAAGACGTTTCGCTTCTCATCCAAGAAACTTCTTCAGCTCTGACTGGAAATGGAAGGATTTATATTCCTTGCAGACAGCTGGTCATTTGCCTTCTTTTAGACTGTTGGGGCAAATATGCAGACTCTGTAAATTGCTTAGAGAGGGCTGTTAAGCACTGTGAAACGGTATATAAGTGCTAGTACTAGTGTTATTTTATGTAAAGTCTTGACTAATCCCTTTTTTCTATCATTTGCTGGCTTTCTTTAAAAAGCCCCTTTTTGTTGTTGTCATTTCTGTTGTTTTTGTTGCCTTTCTTATAGTAGCCATTTTTTCTATTGTAAAATTTGTAATCCAAAGAAGAAGAAAGTGAAAGGGGGGGAGGCAAACAGATCACTGATAAGATCCCTTCCCTTCAGATCTTATCAGACTTCTCCCAAGGAGCAACACTCCAGAGCTCAGATAGGTAATCTCATACCTTCTCTTCTTGTCCTGGGAAGATCTACTATCTGGGATAAATTGCCAGCTGTTGGTATTTTCCTCAGCATCTTCCCCGACATTTAGCATAGATATCCACCACTGCTTTACTCAGAAGTCTGTATCCCCTCATTACCCAGCCCAGGTTTAAAGCATCCCATATACCTCAACTAATAGTGACTTGATCATGACGTCTTTGTTTCCGATGGTGGGCACCTCCACTACTTCATTCCCACAGAGCTGATTTGAGCTCACAGCCTCTGCACTTGCTGTGATGTTTATCTCCCCTGGAACAAAAATGATCATCTCCTTACAATATGCTACCCTTATATTTTAATGGTATGTGGGAAAGATCTAGGGAGATTGGGCACAGAGACCCTGCCAAGAGTATGGTCAGATAAGGGACAGCAGAGCCTGCAGCTGTATAGTGGGGAGACATCAACTGTCCAGTTGGCATTTCCAGAAAAAGGAACTCCTGGGACCAAGAATATAATACTTTACTGAAAATTTACATTGGCACAGAAGAAGCAAAACCAGCTCTGGTTTTCCCACTCAAAAATTAATTAAACAATAGATTCCCTTGCCACCATCCACGGGGTGTTCACATTGTCCAATATAATACTTCTTCTTGTTATGGGAAAAGTCCACTTCTCCATCGAGCACCTCCATTAGCGATCTTGGTGTTATCAGCACCAAGCTCTCAAAGATGTCTCGGTTGCCTAGATACCATCCCTCCCACCTTTGCATTCCACAATCATGTCAAGCTATGAGCAAAGGGAGAAAATGTAGGTGAAAAGGCGAATCAATCTTCACAGGAGATGCAAGAGAATCAGAAGAGACCCTCCCTAGTTTCTCAGGCTGTACAGGAGAGAGCAGGAGAATTGAACTTTCAGAGTTGCAGTATTGATGCCAGTTAAGACAGTAAACACAACCTGATGACTTAATTCTATTTTAACTGTAAATCTGTATTAGTAGAATCTTTCATGTTTGAAAGTAAAAATCTCCCGCTGTCTCCTTTACAGCCCAAGAAACTAGAGAGGGTGTCTTCTGAGCCTCTTGCCCTGCCTTCTGTACATCTGCAGGCAATGCCATCTCCTAGCTGAGTATTCCCTAGGCCCGTGGTGGCAAACCTATGGCAGGCGTGCCACAGGTGACATGCAGAGCCCTCTCTCTGGGCACGCACGCCCTCACCCCAGTCCTAGGCCTTCAGCTGGGTTTTATAAAACCTTTTCGCATTAGGCCTCCACCGCCCTGTGCAAAAAAAAAAAAAGTTCAATAAATCAATCAATTTCAACTTCTCACAGGGAAAAAAAAGATCTCGCAAAGTTGGAATTGATTGATTGAACTTTTTAGTCCCACCCAGTCTGCCATTACCACCACAGCCACGCCCACCCAACAGGCCACACCCACCTAATGGGCCACACCCACCCGGCACCCAACAATATGTAAATGGGTTTTGGGTTGCAGTTTGGGCACTTAGTCTCTAAAAGTTTCGCTCTCACTGCCCTAGGCAATGTCTTTTTGCCCGGTCTCCCAAGGTCTTTCTTGTATACCATTATAATCCTAGGAAGAAATGATAATTAAAACTCTGCTCCTTGATTTACTTTATACACAGAGGGAAAAGATCATTTTTAAATAATGGTTCAATGACCCAAAAGGATTGTTTAGTTACACTTACCTAGAATTTTAGGGGTCACCATCCATGGCACTGTTTTTCTTCCGCTTGCACAGATACAATAGGAATCCTCCTCCTTCTCCATAGGGGATGCATCAAAGTCAGCAGAAGGAGCCAGAGATATTCTGACCTATTCATTTGGAAAAAAAAAATAGTTCAGTGGGAAAACTATACATCCCCACTGCAGTGCAGAGAAAAGCTCATAATCATCATTTCCCATGAGGCCCCTGTGAGCCTTTCTAAAGGCCCTGAAAACATGGTGTCTCCAGCAACACTGGGGATCCCATGGGGAGCCTGCACAATGGTTATACTATGATTAGATGAATGTTCTTCTCCCCGAGGTTTGCTTGTATTTATTTGTTAAGTTTTGAACATCTGTGACATTGTTTGAATATTTATTTGCTTGCTTATTGAATTTTTATGCCACCAGCACACACATATACATATATAAATGAATGAGCGGCTGAATGAATGAAAAGGATGGTGTACAGTATGTTCAAAACTCTTTTATTCTCCCAGAACAGTGGTGGCGAACCTATGGCACATGTGCCAGAGGCAGCACGCCAGAGGCAGCACTCAGAGCCCTCTCTGTAGGCATATGCACCATGCCCCAGAGATGGCAACCATCCCTCTTCAACCAGCCCCCCGCTAACTCACTGAGGTCCCATGTGGCCGGATGCATCCCAGCATGGCTGGTTTCCCTCCCCCCCATCCCATTTCTCCTGGCCTCGCATGCTCTCCTTTTCCCAGGCATGACCCACTGCATCGCCTCCTCAGCTGTTGGCCATCCATCCAGCTCAGAAGCTGTTTTTCTGAACTGCTGGTGGCAGAGCCCCAGATTGCACCAGTCGAGGGGCCGGCAGGATGTGGCTGCTGATGGACACTGTCAGCCCCCATGCACTTGCTGGCCTCTATGTGCAGGGGCCAATGGTGTCAGGCAGCAGCCGCCCCAGCCCCTGCCTCACCTTGCCCTGTGACAATGGTACCCCCACCCTGCCTCACCTTGCCTCGACTCACCCTGCAGGACGAGCCTCCTGCCCTCCGCTCCACCTGCCAAAGACCCCCTGGATCTCCCCCAACCCTGCCCGGCCCCCACAGGCATCCCTCCCCATGAGCAACATCAAGGTGGCCACACCCACCTTGGCCACACCCACCCAGTCTGCCATGACCACCACAGCCACGCCCACCCAGTGGGCCATGCCCACCTGGCACCCGGCGATAAATAGGTGGGTTATGGGTTGCAGTTTGGGCCCTCGGTCTCTAAAAGGTTTGCCGTCACTAGGCAATACACCTTGAAAGGTTCTGTCTTTACCTATATCTCTATCTGTGTCAGGGTTGATGTCGAACAATTCAGCCAGAGTTCAGTTCTTTATCTGCTTATACACAACAGACAGAATCTTGCCAGACTAAACCCTTAACATTCCCAGTCTTACAGGTATATCCTGAGAGATTCTAGGACAGTGGTGGCGAACCTATGGCACTCGTGCCAGACGCGGCAGTCAGAGCCCTCTCTGTGGGCACGGATGCCATGCCTTGGAGATGGCAAACATCCCTCTTCAACCAGCTGCCTGCTACCTTGCTGAGATCCCACATGGCTGGATGTATCCCAGCACCCATGCGCTCGCTGGCTTCTGTGTGCAGGGGCCAATGGTGTCAGGCAGCCGCCGCCCCGGGCCCTGCCTCTCCTTGCCCTGTGACAATGGCACCCCCACCCTGCCTCGCCTTGCCTTGCCTCACCCCGCAGCACAAGCCTCCAGCCCACTGCCCCACCTGCCAGAGACCCCCTGGATCTCCCCCAACCTGCCCGGCCCCCATGAGCAACATTGAGGTGATCACGCCCACCTTGGCCACACCCACCCAATCTGCCATGACCACCCAGCCACATCCACCCAGTGGGCCACGCCCACCTGGCACCCAGCAATAAATAAGTGGGTTTTGGGTTGCAGTTTGGGCACTCAGTCTCTAAAAGGTTCGCCATCACTGTTCTAGGAAATGGCTATCCAAAATCTCTGTCTCCTATCCAGCTCCAAGCTGTGGTGCCTCTTATCTGCCCTACTTTCTAGAATGTGCTGCTCGTTCCTGAGAAACTGCTACTTCACTATAAGCCACCTCCTCAACTCTTCCTCCATCTGAACCATCTCTCACAATCTTTTGGAATAAATTACAAATACACTTTGGAATATGGAACCATGACTGATTGAATTAAAAACTAGTCATACTTCCATATTGTAGGCATGAAGATATGAGGAAGGAAACAGCCAGCCTGGTCCAAGTATTGTGTTGCAAAAGATAAAGATAAACGTAGCATTGTGTCCCAAGTCTTGACGTCATCGTGCATATAGAACACAAGTTATTCTAGTCATTGAGGTAGGAATCCTACAAGCTTCTCTTTGCTATTCTTGATAAAATAAGCAATTAAAGAACTGAAAAGGGAGATCAACCCCATTCTGGCTAATGGTAAAGCCGGATCCCAGCCACAATCTTCTGGGTACAACCTACACTTTCTCTGCAAGTTCTAGTTCAGGGATCCCCATGAAGAGTGGGGGCCGGGTGGAGGCCGTGAGCAGCACGCTGCCCTTCTGATGCCTGTGTGCCTTCTCTCTCTCCTTATCTCTTTTTCTCTGCATTACCATGGCAATGTGGGAAACTACCCAGGCTAATGCAATGACCTTGCCTGCCTGATATCAGCTAGCCTACAACAACAGGATGCTACAGCCAACTGCCCCCTGTTTTGGGCCTCTGGCTTTCTATCCTTAATGATTGGCAAGGGGTTTCACCAATAGAAATGCTGTTACTATGCTGATGCCATGTTAAACTTTTGCTGCTTTGAAACCTGTATATAAAGAATAAACGCTGCGAAGGCGGTAAGCCATATTTGCACTCTGCAATGACTGAGCACTGATTACTACATCCCCAACCCCCAGTCCATGGACCGGCGCTGGTCCATGGCATGCCAGAAACCATGCCGCACAAACAAGTGAAATCCCATCCACGGGATGCAGGGAGTATGCAACACCACACCCCCTCTGGTCCACAGAAAAACCTTTCTCCACGGAATTGGTCTCTGATGCCCCAAAGGTTGGGGGGCCACTGTTCTAGTTCATTTCCCCTTATGCACTCATTACTTTCATAGCTGTATAGATGTTATGGTTCCGGCTAATGAAACACTTCAAAGAACTTCCAGGCATTGATTTTCCTAAAAGTAATTTATTGTTACAAAATGTCGGCATAGGCATAACGAAGTTGATGCTAAGATCTAAAATTCTCTTCCTCTGAGCAATTAATTTACCAGCATGTTCCCTCCCTAAATTTGCTGTCATATATCATGTTCTCCTATCAGGTGGAAGGGCAGAGGTTCTCTTCCGGTCTCTTCCCACCCGCAGTCCTATCTTTCTCCTCCCCCCACCATAATCTGAATTAACTCTAAAAATACCAGACAGTTCTGCATATTTTGTCAAAGCAAGAATATACAGTATTTGCAGCATTGACAATAATTCAGTAGACAAGCATCCGCTAGAACAGTGTTTTCAAACTCAACAACCTTAAGTTGAGCGGACTTCAACTGCTGGCCGGAGAATTCTGGGAATTGAAGTCCAAACATCTTAAAGTCATCAAGCTTGAAATACTGTACTAAAGGGGGGGAGTATTGAAAGCCAATTCTCTGGCGAAGATGGCAGTGAGAGAAATATAAACACAGTGTCTTAAAGAAATACGATGGCTTCAGACGTGTAGAATCCAGTGGGTAGTTCGGTTTCTGTTTTTGTTTTTGTTTTGCAAACTGGGGCAGGATAATCTCAGGTTGTTTTGAGAGCTTGAATGCAAACCATGGACAGTTAAGAATTAAGCACCTGAAGGCAGAACAAGAAGCAATGGATGGAAACTAATCAAGGAAGCAACCTAGAACTAAGGAGACATTTCCTGACAGTGAGAAAAATTAATCAGTGGAACAGCTTGCCTCTGGAAATTGTGGGTGCTCTATCCCTGGAGGTTTTTAAGAAGAGACTGGACAGTCATTTGTCCAGAATGATATAGGTTCCTGCTTGAACAGAGGGTTGGACTAAAAGATTTCCAAGGTCTCTTCCAACTCTGTTATTGTGTTATTCTGAACTGGAGCAAATAGGCAGAGAAAGAGAACCAAGCAATTTCAAGAATACAAACAGAAGATTCCACAGAAGCCATTAAGTAATCCTTACCCGGATGCAGTAATCCTGGTAGGAGAAGACTGTAGCCTTGAGTGGGAAGGCTTCTCCTCGCACCACGGAATAGGGTAAAGTGAGTTCAATGAAGAATGGCTGGAAAGCCGTCAGAGAAGCGGGCTGGGCCAGGCCAAAGCCAGTGTCTGCTGAAAGACAGAAAGCTCCAGCTTTCCATTCGGTGATGGTGTCCGGGATGGTCACAGGAAGAGCAATCTCCTTGGATTCTTTAGATACATCCCTCCTTCTGCCAGAACCAAGGAGGTGAGAAGGGCTATTTCTTTGAGAATCACTGAAAGACACAAGAGAACAGAAAGTGAGGGAAGCAAATCTTCTACAGGTACTCCACGACTTCCAACCATTTGTTTATTGACCATTCCAAGCTACAACAGCCCTGAAAAAAGTGGCTTATGGCCATTTTTCACACTTATGCCCATTTGTCAACTTCCAGCTGAAGTATCCAAATAAAAGTCCAGGATTACTTTCATTTCTGAAAAGCTTACTGCTTATTGAATACATGGCCTGGTAAAGGTGAGGTAAAACTAACTCTAAAATCCCAAGGCATCAGACCATAGTATATATAACAATGACTTTCCCAGCCAAACCACCCCAGATTAACATGTAGCTTATGCAAACATGTTCTCTTTGTTATGGGAACCATTTGCTATCTTCTTCACACCTGCTAGAACGTCCTTGAAAGGTTTCCACACTGCTGACTTTCAGCAGGAACTGAAGAGATTTCATTTTTCTCACTAACCCATTTGAAAACAACACCTCTCTTCCCCCCCCCCCATTCTAATAGCAAAATGAAAACAGAGGCACGTAGCTGCCAAATTTTCACTCTTTGACACCATCGCCACATCCTCGTGGTTGTGATCAAACTTTGAACGCTTCACAACTGGCTCATATTTATGATACTTGTAGAATTCCCAGGGTCACGCGATCCCCTTTGAGATCTTCTGTCAAGCAAAGTCAATGGGGAAGCCAGAGTCCCATAACAACTGTGTCACTAACTAACAAGTTGTAAAATAGGGCAAAATTTACTTAACAACGTTAGGCCCAATTGTGGTCATAAGCCAAGGACTTGCCTCCAAGGAACTCCATCAGGGAGACAAAGGATAATAGTTAAAACGGGCTACAGGTTTTAATTTCACTTACGACCAGTCGCTTAACAATTGCTTGAAGTTATGATGGTGCCCCCCCCCCACAAAGCTACACATTTTCAAACTTATGATGGCTGGGCACAAACACACCCCCAATCTCGTCTTAGCATTTTGGGCACTTGGCAATCAGCCATTTGCAGCCTCCCATGGTCACATGACTGTGATTTACAATATATATATATTTGCTGATTTCTGGCATTTATTTCTGGTCTCCAGCAAAAACACCCACTGGGAAATGTCTATGGAGATTCTTAGTCATCCAGGTCATAATTGTCCCAAAGATGCTTTTTCACGAGGCAACTGGACTTTCTTGTTTTTCCTTTGAAGACATTTCACTTATCATCCCAGAAGCTTCTTCAGCTCTGACTGAATGGTGGGGAATGGAAGGATTTATACTCCTTGCAGACAGCTGGTCATTTGCATTCTTTTAGAGAGTCACTGAAGCCATTTGGAGGTTTACCTGTGTTCTCAGGGTCACCTGAGTGGTACAAATGGGTGCACTACTCAAGAAGGTTCCACACCCATTTTCACTACTTAGATGACCCTGACGACACAGATAAACTTCCAAGTGGCCTCAAGACTCTCTAAAAGAATGCAAATGACCAGCTGTCTTCAAGGAATATAAATTGTTCCATTCCCCCACCATCCAGTCAGAGCTGAAGAAGCTTCTTGGATGAGAAGTGAAATGTCTTCAAAGGAAAAATAAGAAAGTCCAGTTGCCTCGTGGAAAAGCATTTTTGGGACACCCATTGGGGGGAAAATGGGTTTTCTTAACCATGGTATTCATTCAATGACCACTGCGCGCACACACACAAAAATCAGGTCACAATGCCTCAATTTACAACTGCAATGACGTACGACCATAATTCCAGGGTCAATTAGGATGGTAAGTTTAGTACTATCTATATATTTTTGGAAAGAAAAAAAAACAGCATAAAAGATTGATCAGTCCAGGAGCAATTGTGCAGGAACTTCAATGAACCAGATGTCTGCACAGC
The DNA here is from genome assembly GCF_001527695.2 of Protobothrops mucrosquamatus. NCBI lineage: Eukaryota > Metazoa > Chordata > Lepidosauria > Squamata > Viperidae > Protobothrops > Protobothrops mucrosquamatus. The sequence continues at coordinate 18,548 of NW_015388138.1, forward strand.
AATATAGATTTAGAGTGCTGTAACATGAACTCTCTTGAGAGTTTTAATTTAAAAAAAAAAAAAAATCAATATTAAGATCAAGTTGAATTGCAGGCAGACTTCTTCCACGCATGTTTTAAACAGTTGTCTTCTTCTGGTGCCTTCCGGAAATATTGGATTGCAACTGCCTTCGTGTTCAGCCAAGCCAGCTTAAACTTGCCACTTGAGTTGGAGGGTGATGGAGGGAGCCGGTGGTGACGAACCTATGGCACGAGTGCCACAGGTGGCACGCAGAGGCCTCTCTGTGGGCACGCGCACCATCGCCCCAGTCCTAGGCCTTCAGCTGGGTTTTATAAAACCTTTTCACTTTAAGCCTCCGCCACCGTGTGCAGAAAAAAAAGAGGTTCAATCAATCAATCAATTTCAACTTCTTGCAGGAAAAAAAAAGATCTTGCAAAGTTGGAATTGATTGATTGAACTTTTTAGTCCCACCCAGTCTATAGTTACCACCAAAGCCATGCCCACCCAATGGGCCACGCCCACCCGGCACCAGACGATACATAAGTGAGTTTTGGGTTGCAGTTTGGGCACTCGGTCTCTAAAAGGTTCACCATCACTGGGGGGAGCTATAGCCCTCCCTGTCTGGAAGGCTCCCAAGGTTGGAGAAATTGGTCTCCAGGGGAATCTCTTAGGCTGTGCCATCAACTTACTTTATCATAACCAGGCGCCACAACCATGTTTCAGGAAAAACGTGGCGAGGTGTCCTTTCAGGGGCGGCCACAACCTGAGGAGTGGGAAGCCCCGGAAGAGGACCAGAAAGAACACCTAAACCAGCTCCAGCGGCTGGCATGCGCCCAATTCCCGGGAAAGCGAAGCCCGGACCAAAAGCAGCCCCTCCAGGCATCGGTAAATGCTCAGGTACCATCCCTAGAACACAGAGAGAGAAAAATTGGATGAATTGCAACAAAGATGATCAGGGGACTGGAGGCTAAAACATATAAGGAACAGTTGCTGGATTTGGGTATGTCTAATTTAATAAAGAGAAGGACGAGGGGGTGACATGATAGCAGTGTTCCAATATCTCAGGGGCTGCCCCAAAGAAGAGGGAGTCAAGCTATTCTCTAAAGCACCTGAAGGCAGGACAAGAAGCAATGGATGGAAACTAATCAAGGAGAGAAGCAACCTAGAACTAAGGAGAAATTTCCTGACAGTTAGAACAATTAATCAGTGGAACAACCTGCCTCCAGAAGTTGTGAATGCTCCAATGCTGGAAGTTTTTAAGAAGATACTGGACAGCCATTTGTCTGAAATGGTATAGGGTTTCCTGCCTGAGCAGGTGGTTGGACTAGATGACCTCCAAGGTTCCTTCCAACATTATTATTATTATTGTTGTTGTTGTTGTCCCAATGAAGTTGTGGGAGCTTAATCTGCACACTGAAGTTTGAAGATTTAAATACCTCTTCATGTTGAGCTGGTAGATTTTTAAAAATTAGGCTTATTTTTAATGATGGAAAAAAGCAGGATGGAAAGCAAGGAAGGAAGGAAGGAAGGAAGGAAGGAAGGAAGGAAGGAAGGAAAGAAGGAAGGAAGGAAGGAAGGAAAAGAAAGAAAAAAGAAAAAGAAAGACAGAAAGACAGACAGAAAGGAAGGAAAGAAGGAAGGAAGGAAGGAAGGAAAGGAAGGAAGGAAGGAAGGAAGGAAGGAAGGAAGGAAGGAAGGAAAGGAAGGAAGGAAGGAAGGAAGGAAGGAAGGAAAGGAAATAATTATTATTATTATTATTATTATTATTATTATTATTATTATTACCATCATCATCAACATCATCAAAGGATCCCAGACCCTCCCCTCCTCAGGTCCCGTTTTGTTAATTCTCCGCATAAACCCACAGTGGATGATTGGAGACTTCCAGACTAGAGGCCCCCAACCTTTTGGGCACCAGGACCAGTTACATGGTAAGAGGTTTTTCCACGGACCGGAGGGGGCCTGGTTTTGTGTGCTGCCTGCATCCCGTGGATGGGGCTTTGCTTGTTTGTGCGGACTGCTTGTTGGCAGGCCGCAGCCCGGTACTGGTCCACAGACCGGGGTTTGGGGACCCCTGGTTCCAGACAGTTGAACAATGGGGGAAAAATTTCATCACTGGAAGCCCCGACCTTTCCACCTTCTTTGCTCCATGGAACTTGAGGCCAAGAATCCAAACATCACCTGTTAGATTCCCCCATAAACTCTATCCTCTTTGTGACGATTACTGTCAAACCCATAATTCAAATAGAATTGTTTTATGTCCAAGTATATTTACCCATGTTGTGTGGCAGCAGTGGTATTATTATCCTATTCACCTTTTCTACTGCCTGCTCTTATTGTTATCGTATTATGATTATTAGCATGGCTTTTTTTCTCATAGAATGCATGGAATGGCGTTCCGGTACCTTCTTTTTGAACAGAAGAACTGGTTCCTTCTAAGCTGCCAGCGGGAGTACAGGTATGGCTGCAGAGTGATTTTGTGGACCCTCAGCAACCCGATCCAGGCTCCGGAGGCCTGGAAAAGGCCTCTGCCGCCCAGATCTATGGTTCCAGAGCGATTTTGCAGCTCCCAAGCAGCCCGATCCGGGCTCCGGAAGCCTGGAAAAGACTTTCAGAGCCCGGATCCATGGCCATGGAGTGATTTTGCAGCCCCCCAGTGGCCCAATCTGGGCTCCGGAGGCCTTTTCCATGCCTCTGGAGCCCGGATCCATGGCCGCAGAGTAATTTTGTAGCCCCCCAGCGACCCGATCCGGGCTTTTGGAGGCCTTCTATTCCCTGCTCAAGCAAAAGATCCTATACCATTTCAGACAAGTGGTTGTCCAATCTCTTCTTAAAAGTTGCCAGTGATGCAGCATTCACAACTTCTGGAGGCAGTTTGTTCCACTGGTTAGTTGTTCTAACTGTCAGGAAGTTTCTCCTTAGTTCTAGCTTGCTTCTCTCCTTGATTAGTTTCCATCCATTGATTCTTGTCTTGCCTTCAGGTGCTTTTGAAAATAGATTGACCCCCTCTTCTTTGTGGCAGCCCCTCAAATATTGGAATACCGCTATCATGTCACCCTTTGACCTTTTCTCTAGACTATCCATACCCAGTTCCTGCAACAAAGAGACACTCCCACACAGCCCCTCTGCAACAGAGGAAGTCAGGATCAAATCTCAGCTATCAGGTCTCTATCTATGGAAGAGTTCCAACACTCAATCCCGGAAGTAGCTGGATTGTAAAAGATCCCACTCCCTTATCATTTTTTCCCCATTCCAGTTCTTACCAAGGTTGAAGCAGTTGTGCGGGTTGCGCAGCTTGGTGTTTGTAAAAATGCTCAAGCCAAAGTCCTACCAGATGAAGCAAAGAGCCACTGAGGAACAGTTCTTTCTGCTCATGAAAAACTAATTATCAATGTTTATTCTTTGTACGTTCTAATATACTCAACCGTAAGGAATATATTATTGTCCAACTCTCTCCAGTAATTCTTTTTTCATAATGCTGCACCCACTGCCCATATTGCTACACATTTGGGGGGGGGTACTTAAAGGGACAGACAAGCAACAGATGGAATTTGGCATCTTCAATAGCCATCTATAGCCAAATAAGGAAAGCCAATTCTTTAACGGGTCTTTTAGCAGTGGAAGAGAAGCCTTAGCTGGTGGCAGCTCCTGACTGAGCCTATATCAGCTTGGAAGTTACAGGTAGTCCTCTATTTACAATAGTTCATTTAGTGACCATTCAAAGTTGCAACAGCACTGAAAAAGTGACTTACGATTGTTTTTCACATGCCTATTGCAGCATCCCCAAGATCACATGATCAAAATTCAGATGTTTGGCAACTGACACATATTTACGACAGTTGCAGTGTTTTGGAGTTATGTGATCACTTTTTGTGACCTTCTGACAAGGAAAGTCAATGGGGAAGCCGGATTCACTTAACAACCATGTTATTAAAGCACTAGCAGACTTATATACCGCTTCACAGTGCTTTACAGCCCTCTCTAAGCAGTTTACAGACTCAGTCTATTTGCCCCCAACAATCTGGGTCCTCATTTTACCGACCTCGGAAGGATGGAAGGCTGAGTCAACCTTGAGCCAGGTCAGGATCGAACTGCTGGAGTGAAAAGTGAGTTAGCCTGCAGTACTGCATTCTGACCACTGCGCCATTATGGCTCTTAGCTCTTAACGGTTGCCGTGATTCACTTAACAACTGTGCAAGGGGCAAAACTCACTTAACAAATGTCTCACTTAGCAATAGGAATGTTGGGCTCAATTGTGGATGTAAGTTGAGGACCACCTGTAAGGTCATATTAAATCCCAGGGAAGATGGTTAGGAATGACAAACAATTAAGAAAATAAGGAATGTACTGTATATCACGAAGGAAGGCAAATATACGTGTCCCACGATAATGTTGCAGGATCTAATCTGGATCAGTCACCGGGACCCAAGGTTTTGTTTTCCGAGCTTTTGGATTCGTGCTGGAGACCATCTTCAGGGAACTTCTCTCTACCAGAATGTGTGCTAGCTCCCTAAGGATGGGCTCCAGCATAAGACTGAAACCTCTGGTCCCAGTGACTGACCCAGATTGGATCCTGCAAGGAAAGTATATTACTATGGATCTGACCAGGAAGACATCAGGAGTCTACTTCAGCTCAGCAGAGAATCTACTAGGCACTTCTTCTTGCCTAATGAGAGCATCTACTGCGTGGAGTACCATAGCTTTGATGCTTACCCTGAATATTTTGTAAGAATCCCCATCCTCGGAAAAAAAATGCAATGTGCCGAAGCCAATATTTTCAGGCCTGAATGGTTCTTCAGGGCAGGGATGAAGATTGGTTTCATCCAAAATGAGGTCATCAGAGATGATGCGCTCTTTCTTGGGCAGGAAATTGTAAACCTGAAACCAGAAAGATTGCAACTAAGGATGGAGATTTGGGGTAAAGGAACTTCCTGCCTGTCAAGCTAATGAAACAGGCTGTGCAATGGAATGGGAGAATGACCTTGGGAGATGAGGGAAGAATGTTCTGGATCGTGTAATCCTGACTAGAGCATGTAGATCTGTATGTTAGAATGTTTGGCATTTATTGGGTTAAGTGCTGTCTCCTTAAGAGATGGCTTATGGGTAATGTAGTTTTAGCTAGTCAGCTATCCCATGTTAACAGGTCAGTAGGAGGAGGAAGGAGGAGCCACTAAAGTTCATCACAGGATATCCTGGCCATGGGCCAGTTGGGGAATGCCTTTGTTTCATCCAGCCTCATGGCTCTTAGCCCCACGGCTTGGAGGTCCTATGCCAACATGTGAGTCTTATGCAGAAGAAGAGGGGGAAATCCATTATCAAATTACCTGTGGAATGAGCTACATTGCTAAATATGCTTCTGGACATATCTTTACATAACAGTGAGTTATTGTTTAGAATTCCTAGAAATAAAAGCGATATTTCTTTGTTTATTTCGCTGAGTTATCTGTCTGTCTCTGACAGGATTAAAGTAGCCTATTCTGTCTGGGACAGAATAAAGGGAGACAGAGGTCAGATAAAAGAGGGATGAACCTGAAGCTGACTAACGGACTGAGAAAGAAATGTAGAGAGGATCCACCCTAACCAACCAAATGGCAAAAAGAGACAGCAGGTGATTTGTGCTTTCAAATCTGCAAGATTGTTATCAGCCTCTCAAGTACAACAGACCAAACAATAAACACAATAAGGTTAGTTAAATCTACTTTATTGTAAGGTCACATTAACAGAATCTTGCAAGTCTGAAAGCACAGTTCTCCTGCCACATCTTTTCAGCAGTTGATAAATTAGATCCCTTCTAAGTTTTTTTCTCTGTCCATTACTTAGTTTCGGGCTTCTCCCCCTTTTATCTGATCATTCCCCAGGCAGCATCTCTTCTGCCTGTCCTCCAAGGTCATTCTCATGTTCCATTATAGGCCGCCACATGAAATGATGAGTTCTCTTTTACTGGAAATCTCAAAACAGAGGGCACCCTGGTCTTCTGGCCAAGATGCTCCAGATGATTCTACATTGAGACACCTCTGAGACAGGCTGGGTTGAGAATACAAGAGTGATCTATGTTTGATGGAGAACCAGAAGTTGAGTGCTTAGTCTGTCCTCTTCCACAGTAGTCTGCACTGGTTTGCAATAGTGGCTAATATCTGTAGCTCAGGTGTAGGTTGAGGATGAAGGTTCGTTCTCCAAGCTTGTGGGTTGGTTTCCAAATATTTCATTACCAGGCTAGGTAACATCTTCAGTGGAGTTTAGGGGATGTCAGTGTCAGTGTTCTGTTTATAAGGGCTTCAAGTATGTGTGTGTCAAGTGAGGGTCTTATGATGGGTCAATTGTGAGTCATCAGTGAGAGGGTTTGATAGGTTTTGTGATGGAGAGGTTACATCAGGCCAGGGTAATTGGGAGGTGAACTGCTGGTGGAGGGAAAGGGGGCTTGCGTGGGTTGGTTGAGGGTTGGTGCTGGTTGGTTGTGTGGCCGATTTGGATTCTGAAGAGTTTGTAGGCTGGTTGTAGGTCAAACTCTGCTGAAGATGTTACCTAGCCTGGTAGCGAAACATTCAGAAACCAACCCACAAGCTCAGAGAACGAACCTTCACCCTCACTCCACACTGATTCTGGGACTCTGAGGAGAGGACTGACCCAAAGTTCCTCAGGAGTTCCACTCCTAATCCATCACTTTCACCACTATAACACATTACCTCACATTATGGCAAACTCTCTGGACTGTGATATTGGGCTTACCCTTGGTCTATATGCTTTGTCCTTCTATTTTTCTGACATTTTCTTCCCCTAAAACTAGTTTATGGACAACATTCTTTACGTCTCCTTGCCTACAGTCCTCCCACGGCACCTTAAATTTGATTGTGACCGCTATCATCTGGTGTAAATTGTAAATAAGTGGCTGCAAGTGATCATATTTGAAATACATCTCTATGAACAAGTAAATCTTGGGATGAAACCAGCAGGAGCCAGGACATATCTGGGCCCCAGTTGAAATGCAGTTGGGACCCACCTTCTCAGGGGAGATCTCAGTTTCAGGTTTCAAGAGAAAGACACTCTGGTCAACAGCGTGGATGGCACAGAGGGAACCGGGGAAGGCTGAAAGATGGAGTTGGGTTTTCTGGCCAGGCAGGCCTTGTTGATCAGAGAACCAGAGTCTGGCCTGTAAACATAAACCAGGTCTTTGAAAAAGCCATTTCCTCTCTGCATGGAATGAATGGAAAGAGAAATGAGTGGGACGAAGTCATCCTTGTTGTCATGCACATTGTAACCTTGAGTTGCCCCCTGTGACTAATCTCAAGCCACAGTTTGACAGGCTCAATCAAACTATTGGCTGACCAAAGAAAAATAGACTTTATTTTAGTTTGGAGAGAACATAGCTGATTACATCAGCCTGGACAAGCAGATAACAAAAGTGTAACTCAAGAGCTATTTCTCAAAGGATCAGAAGCAAAGAAGATTTTGTGGATATTAGTGCCAGTAGAGATGGGTAGCACCAGCTCAAAAAAAGACCTGTTCTGCAACATTCAGATTTTGCCTTTCTTTAACAGCACAACACAAGATGCACAACTTTACCTTGTTAGAAAAGCACTTTTCTATGGTGAAATCTCTCGAGTCAGCAATGAGTTCTCCACTGGGCAAAATGGTGTAGACAAGCAAGTGGGTCTTGGGAGCCATGTCAACATCCACCGAGAGATTCAAAAGGAAGTCCCCTTTGGGTTCTAAAGGATGAAATTCCCCAGTGGCGGGAGAAGAAGAGATTGAAAGAGGCATATAAATTTCATTAAACAGATGGACAGACAGATGAGAGAGAGGGAGAGAGAGGGAGGGAGAGACAA